>NW_026525433.1:60000-62500 GCF_943734705.1 Anopheles coustani | reverse complement strand
CGAACCACCTTAAATGTTGTTTGGATGTGGATGAAATTGCTTAGTTCCTAGTTTTTTTTTTTTTTTTTTTTTAAGTTTTTAGTTGAAGAAAAAAAAAGTTTTTCGGTTGGAATTACGTAAAAAGTGCTCCGAACCACCTTGGAAGTTGCTTTGGTGTGGTTGGGAATACGTTAAAAGTACTTCGAACCACCTTGGAAGTTGCTTTGGTGTGGTTGGGAACTCGTAAAAAGTACTTCGAACCACCTTGGAAGTTGCTTTGGTGTGGTTGGGAATACGTAAAAAGTACTTCGAACCACCTTAAATGTTGTTTGGATGTGGATGAAATTGCTTAGTTCCTAGTTTTTTTTTTTTTTTTTTTTTTTTTTTTTTTTTTTTTTTTTTTTTTTAAGTTTTTAGTTAAAGAAAAAAAAAGTTTTTCGGTTGGAATTACGTAAAAAGTGCTTCGAACCACCTTGGAAGTTGTTTTGGTGTGGTTGGGAATACGTAAAAAGTACTTCGAACCACCTTGGAAGTTGCTTTGGTGTGGTTGGAATCACGTAAAAAGTGCTTCGAACCACCTTAAATGTTGTTTGGATGTGGATGAAATTGCTTAGTTCCTAGTTTTTTTTTTTTTTTTTTTTTTTTTAAGTTTTTAGTTAAAGAAAAAAAAAGTTTTTCGGTTGGAATTACGTAAAAAGTGCTTCGAACCACCTTGGAAGTTGCTTTGGTGTGGTTGGGAATACGTTAAAAGTACTTCGAACCACCTTGGAAGTTGCTTTGGTGTGGTTCTGAACTCGTAAAAAGTACTTCGAACCACCTTGGAAGTTGCTTTGGTGTGGTTGGGAATACGTAAAAAGTACTTCGAACCACCTTAAATGTTGTTTGGATGTGGATGAAATTGCTTAGTTCCTAGTTTTTTTTTTTTTTTTTTTTTAAAGTTTTTAGTTAAAGAAAAAAAAAGTTTTTCGGTTGGAATTACGTAAAAAGTGCTTCGAACCAGCTTGGAAGTTGCTTTGGTGTGGTTGGGAACTCGTAAAAAGTACTTCGAACCACCTTGGAAGTTGCTTTGGTGTGGTTATGAATACGTAAAAAGTACTTCGAACCACCTTAAATGTTGTTTGGATGTGGATGAAATTGCTTAGTTCCTAGTTTTTTTTTTTTTTTTTTTTTTTTTTTTTAAGTTTTTAGTTAAAGAAAAAAAAAGTTTTTCGGTTGGAATTACGTAAAAAGTGCTTCGAACCACCTTGGAAGTTGCTTTGGTGTGGTTGGGAACTCGTAAAAAGTACTTCGAACCACCTTGGAAGTTGCTTTGGTGTGGTTGGAATCACGTAAAAAGTGCTTCGAACCACCTTAAATGTTGTTTGGATGTGGATGAAATTGCTTAGTTCCTAGTTTTTTTTTTTTTTTTTTTTTTTTTTTTTTTTTTTTTTTTAAGTTTTTAGTTAAAGAAAAAAAAAGTTTTTCGGTTGGAATTACGTAAAAAGTGCTTCGAACCACCTTGGAAGTTGCTTTGGTGTGGTTGGGAATACGTTAAAAGTACTTCAAACCACCTTGGAAGTTGCTTTGGTGTGGTTGGGAACTCGTAAAAAGTACTTCGAACCACCTTGGAAGTTGCTTTGGTGTGGTTGGGAATACGTAAAAAGTACTTCGAACCACCTTAAATGTTGTTTGGATGTGGATGAAATTGCTTAGTTCCTAGTTTTTTTTTTTTTTTTTTTTTAAGTTTTTAGTTAAAGAAAAAAAAAGTTTTTCGGTTGGAATTACGTAAAAAGTGCTTCGAACCACCTTGGAAGTTGTTTTGGTGTGGTTGGGAATACGTAAAAAGTACTTCGAACCACCTTGGAAGTTGCTTTGGTGTGGTTGGGAATACGTAAAAAGTACTTCGAACCACCTTGGAAGTTGCTTTGGTGTGGTTGGAATCACGTAAAAAGTGCTTCCAACCACCTTCAATGTTGTTTGGATGTGGATGAAATTGCTTAGTTCCTAGTTTTTTTTTTTTTTTTTTTTACGTTTTTAGTTAAAGAAAAAAAAAGTTTTTCGGTTGGAATTACGTAAAAAGTGCTTCGAACCACCTTGGAAGTTGCTTTGGTGTGGTTGAGAATACGTAAAAAGTGCTTCGAACCACCTTGGAAGTTGCTTTGGTGTGGTTGGGAATACGTAAAAAGTACTTCGAACCACCTTGGAAGTTGCTTTGGTGTGGTTGGAATCACGTAAAAAGTGCTTCGAACCACCTTAAATGTTGTTTGGATGTGGATGAAATTGCTTAGTTCCTAGTTTTTTTTTTTTTTTTTTTTTTTTTTAAGTTTTTAGTTAAAGAAAAAAAAAGTTTTTCGGTTGGAATTACGTAAAAAGTGCTTCGAACCACCTTGGAAGTTGCTTTGGTGTGGTTGGGAATACGTTAAAAGTACTTCGAACCACCTTGGAAGTTGCTTTGGTGTGGTTGGGAACTCGTAAAAAGTACTTCGAACCACCTTGGAAGTTGCTTTGGTGTGGTTGGGAATACGTAAAAAGTACTTCGAAC
>NW_026525433.1:52500-55000 GCF_943734705.1 Anopheles coustani | reverse complement strand
CGTTTTTAGTTAAAGAAAAAAAAAGTTTTTCGGTTGGAATTACGTAAAAAGTGCTTCGAACCACCTTGGAAGTTGTTTTGGTGTGGTTGGGAATACGTAAAAAGTACTTCGAACCACCTTGGAAGTTGCTTTGGTGTGGTTGGAAACACGTAAAAAGTGCTTCGAACCACCTTAAATGTTGTTTGGATGTGGATGAAATTGATTAGTTCCTAGTTTTTTTTTTTTTTTTTTTTTTTAAGTTTTTAGTTAAAGAAAAAAAAGTTTTTCGGTTGGAATTACGTAAAAAGTGCTTCGAACCACCTTGGAAGTTGTTTTGGTGTGGTTGGGAATACGTAAAAAGTACTTCGAACCACCTTGGAAGTTGCTTTGGTGTGGTTGGGAATACGTAAAAAGTACTTCGAACCACCTTAAACGTTGTTTGGATGTGGATGAAATGGCTTAGTTCCTAGTTTTTTTTTTTTTTTTTTTTTTTTTTTTTTAAGTTTTTAGTTAAAGAAAAAAAAAGTTTTTCGGTTGGAATTACGTAAAAAGTGCTTCGAACCACCTTGGAAGTTGCTTTGGTGTGGTTGGGAATACGTAAAAAGTACTTCGAACCACCTTGGAAGTTGCTTTGGTGTGGTTGGAATCACGTAAAAAGTACTTCGAACCACCTTAAATGTTGTTTGGATGTGGATGAAATTGCTTAGTTCCTAGTTTTTTTTTTTTTTTTTTTAAGTTTTTAGTTAAAGAAAAAAAAAGTTTTTCGGTTGGAATTACGTAAAAAGTGCTTCGAACCACCTTGGAAGTTGCTTTGGTGTGGTTGGGAATACGTAAAAAGTACTTCGAACCACCTTGGAAGTTGCTTTGGTGTAGTTGGGAATACGTAAAAAGTGCTTCGAACCACCTTGGAAGTTGCTTTGGTGTGATTGGGAATACGTTAAAAGTACTTCGAACCACCTTGGAAGTTGCTTTGGTGTGGTTGGGAACTCGTAAAAAGTACTTCGAACCACCTTGGAAGTTGCTTTGGTGTGGTTGGGAATACGTAAAAAGTACTTCGAACCACCTTAAATGTTGTTTGGATGTGGATGAAATTGCTTAGTTCCTATTTTTTTTTTTTTTTTTTTTTTAAGTTTTTAGTTAAAGAAAAAAAAAGTTTTTCGGTTGGAATTACGTAAAAAGTGCTTCGAACCACCTTGGAAGTTGCTTTGGTGTGGTTGGGAATACGTAAAAAGTACTTCGAACCACCTTGGAAGTTGCTTTGGTGTGGTTGGAATCACGTAAAAAGTGCTTCGAACCACCTTAAATGTTGTTTGGATGTGGATGAAATTGCTTAGTTCCTAGTTTTTTTTTTTTTTTTTTTTTAAGTTTTTAGTTAAAGACAAAAAAGTTTTTCGGTTGGAATTACGTAAAAAGTGCTTCGAACCACCTTGGAAGTTGCTTTGGTGTGGTTGGGAATACGTTAAAAGTACTTCGAACCACCTTGGAAGTTGCTTTGGTGTGGTTGGGAACACGTAAAAAGTACTTCGAACCACCTTGGAAGTTGCTTTGGTGTAGTTGGGAATACGTAAAAAGTACTTCGAACCACCTTGGAAGTTGCTTTGGTGTGGTTGGAATCACGTAAAAAGTGCTTCGAACCACCTTAAATGTTGTTTGGATGTGGATGAAATTGCTTAGTTCCTAGTTTTTTTTTTTTTTTTTTTTAAGTTTTTAGTTAAAGAAAAAAAAATTTTTTAGGTTGGAATTACGTAAAAAGTGCTTCGAACCACCTTGGAAGTTGCTTTGGTGTGGTTGGGAATACGTTAAACGTACTTCGAACCACCTTGGAAGTTGCTTTGGTGTAGTTGGGAATACGTAAAACCTACTTCGAACCACCTTGGAGGTTGTTTTGGTGTGGTTGGGAATACGTAAAAAGTGCTCGAACCACCTTGGAAGTTGCTTTGGTGTGATTGGGAATACGTTAAAAGTACTTCGAACCACCTTGGAAGTTGCTTTGGTGTGGTTGGGAACTCGTAAAAAGTACTTCGAACCACCTTGGAAGTTGCTTTGGTGTGGTTGGGAATACGTAAAAAGTACTTCGAACCACCTTAAATGTTGTTTGGATGTGGTTGAAATTGCTTAGTTCCTAGTTTTTTTTTTTTTTTTTTTTTTTTTTTTTTTTTTTTTTTTTTTTTTTTTTTTTTAAGTTTTTAGTTAAAGAAAAAAAAGTTTTTCGGTTGGAATTACGTAAAAAGTGCTTCGAACCACCTTGGAAGTTGCTTTGGTGTGGTTGGGAATACGTAAAAAGTACTTCGAACCACCTTGGAAGTTGCTTTGGTGTGGTTGGGAATACGTAAAAACTACTTCGAACCACCTTGGAAGTTGTTTTGGTGTGGTTGGGAATACGTAAAAAGTGCTTCGAACCACCTTGGAAGTTGCTTTGGTGTGGTTGGGAATACGTAAAAAGTACTTCGAACCACCTTGGAAGTTGCTTTGGTGTGGTTGGAATCACGTAAAAAGTGCTTCGAACCACCTTAAATGTTGT
>NW_026525433.1:42500-47500 GCF_943734705.1 Anopheles coustani | reverse complement strand
TGGCAGTTGCTTTGGTGTGGTTGAGAATACGTAAAAAGTGCTTCGAACCACCTTGGAAGTTGCTTTGGTGTGGTTGGGAATACGTAAAAAGTACTTCGAACCACCTTGGAAGTTGCTTTGGTGTGGTTGGAATCACGTAAAAAGTGCTTCGAACCACCTTAAATGTTGTTTGGATGTGGATGAAATTGCTTAGTTCCTAGTTTTTTTTTTTTTTTTTTTTTAAGTTTTTAGTTAAAGAAAAAAAAAGTTTTTAGGTTGTAATTACGTAAAAAGTGCTTCGAACCACCTTGGAAGTTGCTTTGGTGTGGTTGGGAATACGTAAAAAGTACTTCGAACCACCTTGGAAGTTGCTTTGGTGTGGTTGGGAATACGTAGAAAGTACTTCGAACCACCTTAAATGTTGTTTGGATGTGGATGAAATTGCTTAGTTCCTAGTTTTTTTTTTTTTTTTTTTTTTTTTTTTTTTTTTTTTTTTTTTATTTTTTTTTTTTAAGTTTTTAGTTAAAGAAAAAAAAAGTTTTTCGGTTGGAATTACGTAAAAAGTGCTTCGAACCACCTTGGAAGTTGCTTTGGTGTGGTTGGGAATACGTAAAAAGTACTTCGAACCACCTTGGAAGTTGCTTTGGTGTGGTTGGGAATACGTAAAAAGTACTTCGAACAACCTTAAATGTTGTTTGGATGTGGATGAAATTGCTTAGTTCCTAGTTTTTTTTTTTTTTTTTTTTTTTTAAGTTTTTAGTTAAAGAAAAAAAAAGTTTTTCGGTTGGAATTACGTAAAAAGTGCTTCGAACCACCTTGGAAGTTGCTTTGGTGTGGTTGGGAATACGTAAAAAGTACTTCGAACCACCTTGGAAGTTGCTTTGGTGTGGTTGGAATCACGTAAAAAGTGCTTCGAACCACCTTAAATGTTGTTTGGATGTGGATGAAATTGCTTAGTTCCTAGTTTTTTTTTTTTTTTTTTTTTACGTTTTTAGTTAAAGAAAAAAAAAGTTTTTCGGTTGGAATTACGTAAAAAGTGCTTCGAACCACCTTGGAAGTTGCTTTGGTGTGGTTGGGAATACGTAAAAAGTGCTTCGAACCACCTTGGAAGTTGCTTTGGTGTGGTTGGGAATACGTAAAAAGTACTTCGAACCACCTTGGAAGTTGCTTTGGTGTGGTTGAGAATACGTAAAAAGTGCTTCGAACCATCTTGGAAGTTGCTTTGGTGTGGTTGGGAATACGTAAAAAGTACTTCGAACCACCTTGGAAGTTGCTTTGGTGCGGTTGGAATCACGTAAAAAGTGCTTCGAACCACCTTAAATGTTGTTTGGATGTGGATGAAATTGCTTAGTTCCTAGTTTTTTTTTTTTTTTTTTTAAGTTTTTAGTTAAAGAAAAAAAAAGTTTTTCGGTTGGAATTACGTAAAAAGTGCTTCGAACCACCTTGGAAGTTGCTTTGGTGTGGTTGAGAATACGTAAAAAGTACTTCGAACCACCTTGGAAGTTGCTTTGGTGTGGTTGGGAATACGTAAAAAGTGCTTCGAACCACCTTAAATGTTGTTTGGATGTGGATGAAATTGCTTAGTTCCTAGTTTTTTTTTTTTTTTTTTTTTTTTTTTTTTTAAGTTTTTAGTTAAAGAAAAAAAAAGTTTTTCGGTTGGAATTACGTAAAAAGTGCTTCGAACCACCTTGGAAGTTGCTTTGGTGTGGTTGAGAATTCGTAAAAAGTACTTCGAACCACCTTGGAAGTTGCTTTGGTGTGGTTGGAATCACGTAAAAAGTGCTTCGAACCACCTTAAATGTTGTTTGGATGTGGATGAAATTGCTTAGTTCCTAGTTTTTTTTTTTTTTTTTTTTTACGTTTTTTGTTAAAGAAAAAAAAAGTTTTTCGGTTGGAATTACGTAAAAAGTGCTTCGAACCACCTTGGAAGTTGCTTTGGTGTGGTTGGGAACACGTAAAAAGTACTTCGAACCACCTTGGAAGTTGCTTTGGTGTAGTTGGGAAAACGTAAAAAGTACTTCGAACCACCTTGGAAGTTGCTTTGGTGTGGTTGGAATCACGTAAAAAGTGCTTCGAACCACCTTAAATGTTGTTTGGATGTGGATGAAATTGCTTAGTTCCTAGTTTTTTTTTTTTTTTTTTTTTAATTTTTTAGTTAAATAAAAAAAAAGTTTTTCGGTTGGAATTACGTAAAAAGTGCTTCGAACCACCTTGGAAGTTGCTTTGGTGTGGTTGGGAATACGTAAAAAGTACTTCGAACCACCTTGGAAGTTGCTTTGGTGTGGTTGGAATCACGTAAAAAGTGCTTCGAACCACCTTAAATGTTGTTTGGATGTGGATAAAATTGCTTAGTTCCTAGTTTTTTTTTTTTTTTTTTTTAAGTTTTAAGTTAAAGAAAAAAAAAGTTTTTCGGTTGGAATTACGTAAAAAGTGCTTCGAACCACCTTGGAAGATGTTTTGGTGTGGTTGGGAATACGTAAAAAGTACTTCGAACCACCTGGGAAGTTGCTTTGGTGTGGTTGGAATCACGTAAAAAGTGCTTCGAACCACCTTAAATGTTGTTTGGATGTGGATGAAATTGCTTAGTTCCTAGTTTTTTTTTTTTTTTTTTTTTTTTAAGTTTTTATTTAAAGAAAAAAAAAGTTTTTCGGTTGGAATTACGTAAAAAGTGCTTCGAACCACCTTGGAAGTTGCTTTGGTGTGGTTGGGAATACGTAAAAAGTGCTTCGAACCACCTTGGAAGTTGCTTTGGTGTGGTTGGGAATACGTAAAAAGTACTTCGAACCACCTTGGAAGTTGCTTTGGTGTGGTTGGAATCACGTAAAAAGTGCTTCGAACCACCTTAAATGTTGTTTGGATGTGGATGAAATTGCTAAGTTCCTAGTTTTTATTATTTTTTTTTTTTTAAGTTTTTAGTTAAAGAAAAAAAAAGTTTTTCGGTTGGAATTACGTAAAAAGTGCTTCGAACCACCTTGGAAGTTGCTTTGGTGTGGTTGGGAATACGTTAAAAGTACTTCGAACCACCTTGGAAGTTGCTTTGGTGTGGTTGGGAACACGTAAAAAGTACTTCGAACCACCTTGGAAGTTGCTTTGGTGTGGTTGGGAATACGTAAAAAGTACTTCGAACCACCTTAAATGTTGTTTGGATGTGGATGAAATTGCTTAGTTCCTCGTTTTTATTTATTTTTTTTTTTTTTGGAATAACGTAAAAAGTGCTTCGAACCACCTTGGAAGATGTTTTGGTGTGGTTGGGAATACGTAAAAACTACTTCGAACCACCTTGGAAGTTGTTTTGGTGTGGTTGGGAATACGTAAAAAGTGCTTCGAACCACCTTGGAAGTTGCTTTGGTGTGGTTGGGAATACGTAAAAAGTACTTCGAACCACCTTGGAAGTTGCTTTGGTGTGGTTGGGAATACGTAAAAAGTACTTCGAACCACCTTGGAAGTTGCTTTGGTGTGGTTGGAATCACGTAAAAAGTGCTTCGAACCACCTTAAATGTTGTTTGGATGTGGATGAAATTGCTTAGTTCCTAGTTTTTTTTTTTTTTTTTTTTTTAAGTTTTTAGTTAAAGAAAAAAAAAGTTTTTCGGTTGGAATTACGTAAAAAGTACTTCGAACCACCTTGGAAGTTGCTTTGGTGTGGTTGGGAACACGTAAAAAGTACTTCGAACCACCTTGGAAGTTGCTTTGGTGTAGTTGGGAATACGTAAAAAGTACTTCGAACCACCTTAAATGTTGTTTGGATGTGGATGAAATTGCTTAGTTCCTCGTTTTTATTTATTTTTTTTTTTTTTGGAATAACGTAAAAAGTGCTTCGAACCACCTTGGAAGATGTTTTGGTGTGGTTGGGAATACGTAAAAACTACTTCGAACCACCTTGGAAGTTGTTTTGGTGTGGTTGGGAATACGTAAAAAGTGCTTCGAACCACCTTGGAAGTTGCTTTGGTGTGGTTGGGAATACGTAAAAAGTACTTCGAACCACCTTGGAAGTTGCTTTGGTGTGGTTGGGAATACGTAAAAAGTACTTCGAACCACCTTGGAAGTTGCTTTGGTGTGGTTGGAATCACGTAAAAAGTGCTTCGAACCACCTTAAATGTTGTTTGGATGTGGATGAAATTGCTTAGTTCCTAGTTTTTTTTTTTTTTTTTTTAAGTTTTTAGTTAAAGAAAAAAAAAGTTTTTCGGTTGGAATTACGTAAAAAGTGCTTCGAACCACCTTGGAAGTTGCTTTGGTGTGGTTGGGAATACGTTAAAAGTACTTCGAACCACCTTGGAAGCTGCTTTGGTGTGGTTGGGAACTCGTAAAAAGTACTTCGACCCACCTTGGAAGTTGCTTTGGTGTGGTTGGGAATACGTAAAAAGTACTTCGAACCACCTTAAATGTTGTTTGGATGTGGATGAAATTGCTTAGTTCCTCGTTTTTATTTATTTTTTTTTTTTTTGGAATAACGTAAAAAGTGCTTCGAACCACCTTGGAAGATGTTTTGGTGTGGTTGGGAATACGTAAAAACTACTTCGAACCACCTTGGAAGTTGTTTTGGTGTGGTTGGGAATACGTAAAAAGTGCTTCGAACCACCTTGGAAGTTGCTTTGGTGTGGTTGGGAATACGTAAAAAGTACTTCGAACCACCTTGGAAGTTGCTTTGGTGTGGTTGGGAATACGTAGAAAGTACTTCGAACCACCTTAAATGTTGTTTGGATGTGGATGAAATCGCTTAGTTCCTAGTTTTTTTTTTTTTTTTTTTTTTAAAGTTTTTAGTTAAAGAAAAAAAAAGTTTTTCGGTTGGAATTACGTAAAAAGTGCTTCGAACCACCTTGGAAGTTGCTTTGGTGTGGTTGGGAATACGTAAAAAGTACTTCGAACCACCTTGGAAGTTGCTTTGGTGTGGTTGGGAATACGTAAAAAGTACTTCGAACCACCTTGGAAGTTGCTTTGGTGTGGTTGGAATCACGTAAAAAGTGCTTCGAACCACCTTAAATGTTGTTTGGATGTGGATGAAATTGCTTAGTTCCTAGTTTTTT
>NW_026525433.1:20000-22500 GCF_943734705.1 Anopheles coustani | reverse complement strand
TGGAAGTTGCTTTGGTGTGGTTGCGAAAACGTAAAAAGTGCTTCGAACCACCTTGGAATTGCTTTGGTGTGGTTGGGAATACGTAAAAACTACTTCGAACCACCTTGGAAGTTGTTTTGGTGTGGTTGGGAATACGTAAAAAGTACTTCGAACCACCTTGGAAGTTGCTTTGGATGTGGATGAAATTGCTTAGTTCCTAGTTTTTTTTTTTTTTTTTTTTTTTTTTTTAAAGTTTTTAGTTAAAGAAAAAAAAAGTTTTTCGGTTGGAATTACGTAAAAAGTGCTTCGAACCACCTTGGAAGTTGCTTTGGTGTGGTTGCGAAAACGTAAAAAGTGCTTCGAACCACCTTGGAAGTTGCTTTGGTGTGGTTGGAATTACGTAAAAAGTGCTTCGAACCACCTTGGAAGTTGCTTTGGTGTGGTTGGGAATACGTAAAAAGTACTTCGAACCACCTTGGAAGTTGCTTTGGTGTGGTTGGAATCACGTAAAAAGTGCTTCGAACCACCTTAAATGTTGTTTGGATGTGAATGAAATTGCTAAGTTCCTAGTTTTTTTTTTTTTTTTTTTTACGTTTTTAGTTAAAGAAAAAAAAAGTTTTTCGGTTGGAATTACGTAAAAAGTGCTTCGAACCACCTTGGAAGTTGCTTTGGTGTGGTTGGGAATACGTAAAAAGTACTTCGAACCACCTTAAATGTTGTTTGGATGTGGATGAAATTGCTTAGTTCCTAGTTTTTTTTTTTTTTTTTTTTTTTTTTAAGTTTTTCGTTAAAGAAAAAAAAAGTTTTTCGGTTGGAATTACGTAAAAAGTACTTCGAACCACCTTGGAAATTGCTTTGGTGTGGTTGGGAATACGTAAAAAGTACTTCGAACCACCTTGGAAGTTGCTTTGGTGTGGTTGGAATCACGTAAAAAGTGCTTCGAACCACCTTAAATGTTGTTTGGATGTGGATGAAATTGCTTAGTTCCTAGTTTTTTTTTTTTTTTTAAGTTTTTAGTTAAAGAAAAAAAAAGTTTTTCGGTTGGAATTACGTAAAAAGTACTTCGAACCACCTTGGAAGTTGCTTTGGTGTGGTTGGAATCACGTAAAAAGTGCTTCGAACCACCTTAAATGTTGTTTGGATGTGGATGAAATTGCTTAGTTCCTAGTTTTTTTTTTTTTTTTTTTTTTTTTTTAAGTTTTTAGTTAAAGAAAAAAAAAGTTTTTCGGTTGGAATTACGTAAAAAGTACTTCGAACCACCTTGGAAGTTGCTTTGGTTTGGTTGGGAACACGTAAAAAGTACTTCGAACCACCTTGGAAGTTGCTTTGGTGTAGTTGGGAATACGTAAAAAGTACTTCGAACCACCTTAAATGTTGTTTGGATGTGGATGAAATTGCTTAGTTCCTTTTTCGGTTGGAATTACGTAAAAAGTGCTTCGAACCACCTTGGAAGTTGCTTTGGTGTGGTTGGGAATACGTTAAAAGTACTTCGAACCACCTTGGAAGTTGCTTTGGTGTGGTTGGGAACACGTAAAAAGTACTTCGAACCACCTTGGAAGTTGCTTTGGTGTAGTTGGGAATACGTAAAAAGTACTTCGAACCACCTTAAATGTTGTTTGGATGTGGATGAAATTGCTTAGTTCCTAGTTTTTTTTTTTTTTTTTTTTTTTTTTAAGTTTTTAGTTAAATAAAAAAAAAGTTTTTCGGTTGGAATTACGTAAAAAGTGCTTCGAACCACCTTGGAAGTTGCTTTGGTGTGGTTGGGAATACGTAAAAAGTACTTCGAACCACCTTGGAAGTTGCTTTGGTGTGGTTGGAATCACGTAAAAAGTGCTTCGAACCACCTTAAATGTTGTTTGGATGTGGATGAAATTGCTTAGTTCCTAGTTTTTTTTTTTTTTTTTTTTACGTTTTTAGTTAAAGAAAAAAAAAGTTTTTCGGTTGGAATTACGTAAAAAGTGCTTCGAACCACCTTGGAAGTTGCTTTGGTGTGGTTGGGAATACGTAAAAAGTGCTTCGAACCACCTTGGAAGTTGCTTTGGTGTGGTTGGGAATACGTAAAAAGTACTTCGAACCACCTTGGAAGTTGCTTTGGTGTGGTTGGGAATACGTAAAAAGTACTTCGAACCACCTTGGAAGTTGCTTTGGTGTGGTTGGAATCACGTAAAAAGTGCTTCAAACCACCTTAAATGTTGTTTGGATGTGGATGAAATTGCTTAGTTCCTAGTTTTTTTTTTTTTTTTTTTAAGTTTTTAGTTAAAGAAAAAAAAAGTTTTTCGGTTGGAATTACGTAAAAAGTACTTCGAACCACCTTGGAAGTTGCTTTGGTGTGGTTGGAATCACGTAAAAAGTGCTTCGAACCACCTTAAATGTTGTTTGGATGTGGAGGAAATTGCTTAGTTCCTAGTTTTTTTTTTTTTTTTTTTTTTTTTTTTTTAAGTTTTTAGTTAAAGAAAAAAAAAGTTTTTCGGTTGGAATTACGTAAAAAGTACTTCGAACCACCTTGGAAGTTGCTTTGGTG
>NW_026525433.1:0-2500 GCF_943734705.1 Anopheles coustani | reverse complement strand
TAGTTTTTTTTTTTAAAGTTTTTAGTTAAAGAAAAAAAAAGTTTTTCTGTTGGAATTACGTAAAAAGTGCTTCGAACCACCTTGGAAGTTGTTTTGGTGTGGTTGGGAATACGTAAAAAGTGCTTCGAACCACCTTGGAAGTTGCTTTGGTGTGGTTGGAAATACGTAAAAAGTACTTCGAACCACCTTGGAAGTTGCTTTGGTGTGGTTGGAATCACGTAAAAAGTGCTTCGAACCACCTTAAATGTTGTTTGGATGTGGATGAAATTGCTTAGTTCCTAGTTTTTATTATTATTTTTTTTTTTTACGTTTTTAGTTAAAGAAAAAAAAAGTTTTTCGGTTGGAATTACGTAAAAAGTGCTTCGAACCACCTTGGAAGTTGCTTTGGTGTGGTTGGGAATACGTAAAAAGTGCTTCGAACCACCTTGGAAGTTGCTTTGGTGTGGTTGGGAATACGTAAAAAGTACTTCGAACCACCTTGGAAGTTGCTTTGGTGTGGTTGGAATCACGTAAAAAGTGCTTCGAACCACCTTAAATGTTGTTTGGATGTGGATGAAATTGCTTAGTTCCTAGTTTTTTTTTTTTTTTTTTTTTTAATTTTTTAGTTAAAGAAAAAAAAAGTTTTTCGGTTGGAATTACGTAAAAAGTGCTTCGAACCACCTTGGAAGTTGTTTTGGTGTGGTTGGGAATACGTAAAAAGTACTTCGAACCACCTTGGAAGTTGCTTTGGTGTAGTTGGGAATACGTAAAAAGTACTTCGAACCATCTTAAATGTTGTTTGGATGTGGATGAAATTGCTTAGTTCCTAGTTTTTTTTTTTTTTTTTTTTTTTTTTTAAAGTTTTTAGTTAAAGAAAAAAAAAGTTTTTCTGTTGGAATTACGTAAAAAGTGCTTCGAACCACCTTGGAAGTTGCTTTGGTGTGGTTGGGAATACGTTAAAAGTACTTCGAACCACCTTGGAAGTTGCTTTGGTGTGGTTGGGAATACGTAAAAAGTACTTCGAACCACCTTGGAAGTTGCTTTGGTGTGGTTGGGAATACGTAAACAGTACTTCGAACCACCTTAAATGTTGTTTGGATGTGGATGAAATTGCTTAGTTCCTAGTTTTTTTTTTTTTTTTTTTTTAAAGTTTTTAGTTAAAGAAAAAAAAAGTTTTTCGGTTGGAATTACGTAAAAAGTGCTTCGAACCACCTTGGAAGTTGCTTTGGTGTGGTTGGGAATACGTAAAAAGTGCTTCGAACCACCTTGGAAGTTGCTTTGGTGTGGTTGGGAATACGTAAAAAGTACTTCGAACCACCTTGGAAGTTGCTTTGGTGTGGTTGGAATCACGTAAAAAGTGCTTCGAACCACCTTAAATGTTGTTTGGATGTGGATGAAATTGCTTAGTTCCTAGTTTTTTTTTTTTTTTTTTTTAAGTTTTTAGTTAAAGAAAAAAAAAGTTTTTCGGTTGGAATTACGTAAAAAGTGCTTCGAACCACCTTGGAAGTTGTTTTGGTGTGGTTGGGAATACGTAAAAAGTACTTCGAACCACCTTGGAAGTTGCTTTGGTGTGGTTGGGAATACGTAAAAAGTACTTCGAACCACCTTAAATGTTGTTTGGATGTGGACGAAATTGCTTAGTTCCTAGTTTTTTTTTTTTTTTTTTTTTTTTTTTTTTTTAAAGTTTTTAGTTAAAGAAAAAAAAAGTTTTTCGGTTGGAATTACGTAAAAAGTGCTTCGAACCACCTTGGAAGTTGCTTTGGTGTGGTTAAAGAATACGTAAAAAGTGCTTCGAACCACCTTGGAAGTTGCTTTGGTGTGGTTGGAATCACGTAAAAAGTGCTTCGAACCACCTCAAATGTTGTTTGGATGTGGATGAAATTGCTTAGTTCCTAGTTTTTTTTTTTTTTTTTTTTTTTTTTAATTTTTTAGTTAAAGAAAAAAAAAGTTTTTCGGTTGGAATTACGTAAAAAGTGCTTCGAACCACCTTGGAAGTTGTTTTGGTGTGGTTGGGAATACGTAAAAAGTACTTCGAACCACCTTGGAAGTTGCTTTGGTGTGGTTGGGAATACGTAAAAAGTACTTCGAACCACCTTAAATGTTGTTTGGATGTGGACGAAATTGCTTAGTTCCTAGTTTTTTTTTTTTTTTTTTTTTTTTTTTTTTTTTTTTAAAGTTTTTAGTTAAAGAAAAAAAAAGTTTTTCGGTTGGAATTACGTAAAAAGTGCTTCGAACCACCTTGGAAGTTGCTTTGGTGTGGTTAAAGAATACGTAAAAAGTGCTTCGAACCACCTTGGAAGTTGCTTTGGTGTGGTTGGAATCACGTAAAAAGTGCTTCGAACCACCTTAAATGTTGTTTGGATGTGGATGAAATTGCTTAGTTCCTAGTTTTTTTTTTTTTTTTTTAAGTTTTTAGTTAAAGAAAAAAAAAGTTTTTCGGTTGGAATTACGTAAAAAGTACTTCGAACCACCTTGGAAGTTGCTTTGGTGTGGTTGGGAATACGTAAAAAGTACTTCGAAC
>NW_026525432.1:300000-467760 GCF_943734705.1 Anopheles coustani | reverse complement strand
TCTACGTAATTCCAACGGCACCAAAACAATTTCCTAGGTGATTCAAAGCACTTTCTACGTAATTCCAACCGCACCAAAACAACTTATTAGGTGATTCGAAGCACTTTCTACGTAGTTCCAACCACACCAAAACAACTTATTAGGTGATTCGAAGCACTTTCTGCGTAATTCCAACCACACCAAAACAACTTATTAGGTGATTCGAAGCACTTTCTACGTAATTCCAACCGCACCAAAACAACTTATTAGGTGATTCGAAGCACTTTCTACGTAATTCCAACCACACCAAAACAACTTATTAGGTGATTCGAAGCACTTTCTACGTAATTCCAACCACACCAAAACAACTTATTAGGTGATTCGAAGCACTTTCTACGTAATTCCAACCGCACCAAAACAACTTATTAGGTGATTCGAAGCACTTTCTACGTAATTCCAACCACACCAAAACAACTTATTAGGTGATTCGAAGCACTTTCTACGTAATTCCAACGGCACCAAAACAATTTCCTAGGTGATTCGAAGCACTTTCTACGTAATTCCAACCGCACCAAAACAACTTATTAGGTGATTCGAAGCACTTTCTACGTAATTCCAACCACACCAAAACAACTTATTAGGTGATTCGAAGCACTTTCTACGTAATTCCAACCGCACCAAAACAACTTATTAGGTGATTCGAAGCACTTTCTACGTAATTCCAACCGCACCAAAACAACTTATTAGGTGATTCGAAGCACTTTCTACGTAGTTCCAACCACACCAAAACAACTTATTAGGTGATTCGAAGCACTTTCTACGTAATTCCAACCACACCAAAACAACTTATTAGGTGATTCGAAGCACTTTCTACGTAATTCCAACCACACCAAAACAACTTATTAGGTGATTCGAAGCACTTTCTACGTAATTCCAACCACACCAAAACAACTTATTAGGTGATTCGAGGCACTTTCTACGTAATTCCAACGGCACCAAAACAATTTCCTAGGTGATTCAAAGCACTTTCTACGTAATTCCAACCGCACCAAAACAACTTATTAGGTGATTCGAAGCACTTTCTACGTAGTTCCAACCACACCAAAACAACTTATTAGGTGATTCGAAGCACTTTCTGCGTAATTCCAACCACACCAAAACAACTTATTAGGTGATTCGAAGCACTTTCTACGTAATTCCAACGGCACCAAAACAATTTCCTAGGTGATTCAAAGCACTTTCTACGTAATTCCAACGGCACCAAAACAATTTCCTAGGTGATTCAAAGCACTTTCTACGTAATTCCAACCGCACCAAAACAACTTATTAGGTGATTCGAAGCACTTTCTACGTAGTTCCAACCACACCAAAACAACTTATTAGGTGATTCGAAGCACTTTCTACGTAATTCCAACCACACCAAAACAACTTATTAGGTGATTCGAGGCACTTTCTACGTAATTCCAACCGCACCAAAACAACTTATTAGGTGATTCGAAGCACTTTCTACGTAGTTCCAACCACACCAAAACAACTTATTAGGTGATTCGAAGCACTTTCTACGTAATTCCAACCACACCAAAACAACTTATTAGGTGATTCGAGGCACTTTCTACGTAATTCCAACCGCACCAAAACAACTTATTAGGTGATTCGAAGCACTTTCTACGTAATTCCAACGGCACCAAAACAATTTCCTAGGTGATTCGAAGCACTTTCTACGTAGTTCCAACCACACCAAAACAACTTATTAGGTGATTCGAAGCACTTTCTACGTAGTTCCAACCACACCAAAACAACTTATTAGGTGATTCGAAGCACTTTCTACGTAATTCCAACCACACCAAAACAACTTATTAGGTGATTCGAAGCACTTTCTACGTAATTCCAACGGCACCAAAACAATTTCCTAGGTGATTCAAAGCACTTTCTACGTAATTCCAACCGCACCAAAACAACTTATTAGGTGATTCGAAGCACTTTCTACGTAGTTCCAACCACACCAAAACAACTTATTAGGTGATTCGAAGCACTTTCTACGTAATTCCAACCACACCAAAACAACTTATTAGGTGATTCGAGGCACTTTCTACGTAATTCCAACCGCACCAAAACAACTTATTAGGTGATTCGAAGCACTTTCTACGTAATTCCAACCGCACCAAAACAACTTATTAGGTGATTCGAAGCACTTTCTACGTAATTCCAACGGCACCAAAACAATTTCCTAGGTGATTCGAAGCACTTTCTACGTAGTTCCAACCACACCAAAACAACTTATTAGGTGATTCGAAGCACTTTCTACGTAATTCCAACCACACCAAAACAACTTATTAGGTGATTCGAAGCACTTTCTACGTAATTCCAACCACACCAAAACAACTTATTAGGTGATTCGAAGCACTTTCTACGTAATTCCAACCACACCAAAACAACTTATTAGGTGATTCGAAGCACTTTCTACGTAATTCCAACGGCACCAAAACAACTTATTAGGTGATTCGAAGCACTTTCTACGTAATTCCAACCACACCAAAACAACTTATTAGGTGATTCGAAGCACTTTCTACGTAATTCCAACGGCACCAAAACAATTTCCTAGGTGATTCAAAGCACTTTCTACGTAATTCCAACCGCACCAAAACAATTTCCTAGGTGATTCGAAGCACTTTCTACGTAATTCCAACCGCACCAAAACAACTTATTAGGTGATTCGAAGCACTTGCTACGTAATTCCAACCACACCAAAACAACTTATTAGGTGATTCGAAGCACTTTCTACGTAATTCCAACCACACCAAAACAACTTATTAGGTGATTCGAAGCACTTTCTACGTAGTTCCAACCACACCAAAACAACTTATTAGGTGATTCGAAGCACTTTCTACGTAATTCCAACCACACCAAAACAACTTATTAGGTGATTCGAAGCACTTTCTACGTAATTCCAACGGCACCAAAACAACTTATTAGGTGATTCGAAGCACTTTCTACGTAATTCCAACGGCACCAAAACAATTTCCTAGGTGATTCGAAGCACTTTCTACGTAATTCCAACCGCACCAAAACAACTTATTAGGTGATTCGAAGCACTTTCTACGTAGTTCCAACCACACCAAAACAACTTATTAGGTGATTCGAAGCACTTTCTACGTAATTCCAACCACACCAAAACAACTTATTAGGTGATTCGAGGCACTTTCTACGTAATTCCAACCACACCAAAACAACTTATTAGGTGATTCGAAGCACTTTCTACGTAATTCCAACCGCACCAAAACAACTTATTAGGTGATTCGAAGCACTTTCTACGTAATTCCAACCACACCAAAACAACTTATTAGGTGATTCGAAGCACTTTCTACGTAATTCCAACGGCACCAAAACAATTTCCTAGGTGATTCGAAGCACTTTCTACGTAATTCCAACCGCACCAAAACAACTTATTAGGTGATTCGAAGCACTTTCTACGTAATTCCAACCACACCAAAACAACTTATTAGGTGATTCGAAGCACTTTCTACGTAATTCCAACCGCACCAAAACAACTTATTAGGTGATTCGAAGCACTTTCTACGTAATTCCAACCGCACCAAAACAACTTATTAGGTGATTCGAAGCACTTTCTACGTAATTCCAACCGCACCAAAACAACTTATTAGGTGATTCGAAGCACTTTCTACGTAATTCCAACGGCACCAAAACAATTTCCTAGGTGATTCGAAGCACTTTCTACGTAGTTCCAACCACACCAAAACAACTTATTAGGTGATTCGAAGCACTTTCTACGTAATTCCAACCACACCAAAACAACTTATTAGGTGATTCGAAGCACTTTCTACGTAATTCCAACCACACCAAAACAACTTATTAGGTGATTCGAAGCACTTTCTACGTAATTCCAACCACACCAAAACAACTTATTAGGTGATTCGAAGCACTTTCTACGTAATTCCAACGGCACCAAAACAACTTATTAGGTGATTCGAAGCACTTTCTACGTAATTCCAACGGCACCAAAACAATTTCCTAGGTGATTCAAAGCACTTTCTACGTAATTCCAACCGCACCAAAACAATTTCCTAGGTGATTCGAAGCACTTTCTACGTAATTCCAACCGCACCAAAACAACTTATTAGGTGATTCGAAGCACTTTCTACGTAATTCCAACCACACCAAAACAACTTATTAGGTGATTCGAAGCACTTTCTACGTAATTCCAACCGCACCAAAACAACTTATTAGGTGATTCGAGGCACTTTCTACGTAATTCCAACCACACCAAAACAACTTATTAGGTGATTCGAAGCACTTTCTACGTAATTCCAACCGCACCAAAACAACTTATTAGGTGATTCGAAGCACTTTCTACGTAATTCCAACCACACCAAAACAACTTATTAGGTGATTCGAAGCACTTTCTACGTAATTCCAACGGCACCAAAACAATTTCCTAGGTGATTCGAAGCACTTTCTACGTAATTCCAACCGCACCAAAACAACTTATTAGGTGATTCGAAGCACTTTCTACGTAATTCCAACCACACCAAAACAACTTATTAGGTGATTCGAAGCACTTTCTACGTAATTCCAACCACACCAAAACAACTTATTAGGTGATTCGAGGCACTTTCTACGTAATTCCAACCACACCAAAACAACTTATTAGGTGATTCGAAGCACTTTCTACGTAATTCCAACCACACCAAAACAACTTATTAGGTGATTCGAAGCACTTTCTACGTAATTCCAACCACACCAAAACAACTTATTAGGTGATTCGAAGCACTTTCTACGTAATTCCAACGGCACCAAAACAATTTCCTAGGTGATTCGAAGCACTTTCTACGTAATTCCAACCGCACCAAAACAACTTATTAGGTGATTCGAAGCACTTTCTACGTAATTCCAACCACACCAAAACAACTTATTAGGTGATTCGAAGCACTTTCTACGTAATTCCAACCGCACCAAAACAACTTATTAGGTGATTCGAAGCACTTTCTACGTAATTCCAACCACACCAAAACAACTTATTAGGTGATTCGAAGCACTTTCTACGTAATTCCAACCGCACCAAAACAATTTCCTAGGTGATTCGAAGCACTTTCTACGTAATTCCAACCGCACCAAAACAACTTATTAGGTGATTCGAAGCACTTTCTACGTAATTCCAACCACACCAAAACAACTTATTAGGTGATTCGAAGCACTTTCTACGTAGTTCCAACCACAATAAAACAACTTATTAGGTGATTCGAAGCACTTTCTACGTAATTCCAACCGCACCAAAACAACTTATTAGGTGATTCGAAGCACTTTCTACGTAATTCCAACCACACCAAAACAACTTATAAGGTGATTCGAAGCACTTGCTACGTAATTCCAACCGCACCAAAACAACTTCCTAGGTGATTCGAAGCACTTTCTACGTAATTCCAACCACACCAAAACAACTTATAAGGTGATTCGAAGCACTTTCTACGTAATTCCAACCGCACCACAACAACTTATTAGGTGATTCAAAGCACTTTCTACGTAATTCCAACCGCACCACAACAACTTATTAGGTGATTCAAAGCACTTTCTACGTAATTCCAACCACACCAAAACAACTTATTAGGTGATTCAAAGCACTTTCTACGTAATTCCAACCGCACCACAACAACTTATTAGGTGATTCGAGGCACTTTCTACGTAATTCCAACCGCACCAAAACAACTTATTAGGTGATTCAAAGCACTTTCTACGTAATTCCAACCGCACCACAACAACTTATTAGGTGATTCGAGGCACTTTCTACGTAATTCCAACCACACCAAAACAACTTATTAGGTGATTCGAAGCACTTTCTACGTAATTCCAACCGCACCAAAACAACTTATTAGGTGATTCGAAGCACTTTCTACGTAATTCCAACCGCACCACAACAACTTATTAGGTGATTCAAAGCACTTTCTACGTAATTCCAACCGCACCAAAACAACTTCCTAGGTGATTCGAAGCACTTTCTACGTAATTCCAACCACACCAAAACAACTTATTAGGTGATTCAAAGCACTTTCTACGTAATTCCAACCACACCAAAACAACTTATTAGGTGATTCAAAGCACTTTCTACGTAATTCCAACCACACCAAAACAACTTATTAGGTGATTCGAAGCACTTTCTACGTAATTCCAACCGCACCAAAACAACTTATTAGGTGATTCAAAGCACTTTCTACGTAATTCCAACCGCACCACAACAACTTATTAGGTGATTCGAGGCACTTTCTACGTAATTCCAACCACACCAAAACAACTTATTAGGTGATTCGAAGCACTTTCTACGTAATTCCAACCGCACCAAAACAACTTATTAGGTGATTCGAAGCACTTTCTACGTAATTCCAACCGCACCACAACAACTTATTAGGTGATTCAAAGCACTTTCTACGTAATTCCAACCGCACCACAACAACTTATTAGGTGATTCGAGGCACTTTCTACGTAATTCCAACCGCACCAAAACAACTTATTAGGTGATTCGAAGCACTTTCTACGTAATTCCAACCGCACCAAAACAACTTATTAGGTGATTCGAAGCACTTTCTACGTAATTCCAACCGCACCACAACAACTTATTAGGTGATTCAAAGCACTTTCTACGTAATTCCAACCGCACCAAAACAACTTCCTAGGTGATTCGAAGCACTTTCTACGTAATTCCAACCGCACCACAACAACTTATTAGGTGATTCAAAGCACTTTCTACGTAATTCCAACCACACCAAAACAACTTATTAGGTGATTCAAAGCACTTTCTACGTAATTCCAACCACACCAAAACAACTTATTAGGTGATTCGAAGCACTTTCTACGTAATTCCAACCGCACCAAAACAACTTATTAGGTGATTCAAAGCACTTTCTACGTAATTCCAACCGCACCACAACAACTTATTAGGTGATTCGAGGCACTTTCTACGTAATTCCAACCACACCAAAACAACTTATTAGGTGATTCGAAGCACTTTCTACGTAATTCCAACCGCACCAAAACAACTTATTAGGTGATTCGAAGCACTTTCTACGTAATTCCAACCGCACCACAACAACTTATTAGGTGATTCAAAGCACTTTCTACGTAATTCCAACCGCACCACAACAACTTATTAGGTGATTCGAGGCACTTTCTACGTAATTCCAACCGCACCAAAACAACTTATTAGGTGATTCAAAGCACTTTCTACGTAATTCCAACCGCACCACAACAACTTATTAGGTGATTCGAGGCACTTTCTACGTAATTCCAACCACACCAAAACAACTTATTAGGTGATTCGAAGCACTTTCTACGTAATTCCAACCGCACCAAAACAACTTATTAGGTGATTCGAAGCACTTTCTACGTAATTCCAACCGCACCACAACAACTTATTAGGTGATTCAAAGCACTTTCTACGTAATTCCAACCGCACCAAAACAACTTCCTAGGTGATTCGAAGCACTTTCTACGTAATTCCAACCGCACCACAACAACTTATTAGGTGATTCAAAGCACTTTCTACGTAATTCCAACCACACCAAAACAACTTATTAGGTGATTCAAAGCACTTTCTACGTAATTCCAACCACACCAAAACAACTTATTAGGTGATTCGAAGCACTTTCTACGTAATTCCAACCGCACCAAAACAACTTATTAGGTGATTCAAAGCACTTTCTACGTAATTCCAACCGCACCACAACAACTTATTAGGTGATTCGAGGCACTTTCTACGTAATTCCAACCACACCAAAACAACTTATTAGGTGATTCGAAGCACTTTCTACGTAATTCCAACCGCACCAAAACAACTTATTAGGTGATTCGAAGCACTTTCTACGTAATTCCAACCGCACCACAACAACTTATTAGGTGATTCAAAGCACTTTCTACGTAATTCCAACCGCACCAAAACAACTTCCTAGGTGATTCGAAGCACTTTCTACGTAATTCCAACCACACCAAAACAACTTCCTAGGTGATTCGAAGCACTTTCTACGTAATTCCAACCACACCAAAACAACTTCCTAGGTGATTCGAAGCACTTTCTACGTAATTCCACCCGCACCAGAACAACTTATTAGGTGATTCGAAGCACTTTCTACGTAATTCCAACCACACCAAAACAACTTCCTAGGTGATTCGAAGCACTTTCTACGTAATTCCAACCGCACCAAAACAACTTCCTAGGTGATTCGAAGCACTTCCTACGTAATTCCAACCACACTAAAGCAACTTATTAGGTGATTCGAAGCACTTTCTACGTAGTTCCAACCACACCAAAACAACTTATTAGGTGATTCGAAGCACTTTCTACGTAATTCCAACCACACCAAAACAACTTCCTAGGTGATTCGAAGCACTTCCTACGTAATTCCAACCACACCAAAACAACTTCCTAGGTGATTCGAAGCACTTTCTACATAATTCCAACCGCACCAAAACAACTTCCTAGGTGATTCGAAGCACTTTCTACGTAATTCCAACCGCACCAGAACAACTTATTAGGTGATTCGAAGCACTTTCTACGTAATTCCAACCGCACCAAAACAACTTATTAGGTGATTCGAAGCACTTTCTACGTAATTCCAACCACACCAAAACAACTTACTAGGTGATTCGAAGCACTTTCTACGTAATTCCAACCACACCAAAACAACTTATTAGGTGATTCGAAGCACTTTCTACGTAATTCCAACCACACCAGAACAACTTATTAGGTGATTCGAAGCACTTTCTACGTAATTCCACCCGCACCAAAACAACTTATTAGGTGATTCGAAGCACTTACTACGTAATTCCACCCGCACCAAAACAACTTCCTAGGTGATTCGAAGCACTTTCTACGTAAATCCAACCGCACCAGAACAACTTATTAGGTGATTCGAAGCACTTTCTACGTAATTCCACCCGCACCAGAACAACTTATTAGGTGATTCGAAGCACTTTCTACGTAATTCCAACCACACCAAAACAACTTCCTAGGTGATTCGAAGCACTTTCTACGTAATTCCAACAACACCAAAACAACTTATTAGGTGATTCGAAGCACTTTCTACGTTATTCCAACCACACCAAAACAACTTCCTAGGTGATTCGAAGCACTTTCTACGTAATTCCACCCGCACCAGAACAACTTATTAGGTGATTCGAAGCACTTTCTACGTAATTCCAACCACACCAAAACAACTTCCTAGGTGATTCGAAGCACTTTCTACGTAATTCCAACAACACCAAAACAACTTATTAGGTGATTCGAAGCACTTTCTACGTAATTCCAACCACACTAAAGCAACTTATTAGGTGATTCGAAGCACTTTCTACGTAATTCCAACCACACCAAAACAACTTCCTAGGTGATTCGAAGCACTTCCTACGTAATTCCAACCACACTAAAGCAACTTATTAGGTGATTCGAAGCACTTTCTACGTAATTCCAACCACACCAAAACAACTTCCTAGGTGATTCGAAGCACTTCCTACGTAATTCCAACCACACCAAAACAACTTCCTAGGTGATTCGAAGCACTTTCTACATAATTCCAACCGCACCAAAACAACTTCCTAGGTGATTCGAAGCACTTTCTACGTAAATCCAACCGCACCAGAACAACTTCCTAGGTGATTCGAAGCACTTTCTACGTAATTCCACCCGCACCAAAACAACTTATTAGGTGATTCGAAGCACTTTCTACGTAATTCCAACCACACCAAAACAACTTATTAGGTGATTCGAAGCACTTTCTACGTTATTCCAACCACACCAAAACAACTTATTAGGTGATTCGAAGCACTTTCTACGTAATTCCAACCACACCAAAACAACTTCCTAGGTGATTCGAAGCACTTTCTACGTAATTCCAACCGCACCAGAACAACTTCCTAGGTGATTCGAAGCACTTTCTACGTAATTCCAACCACACCAAAACAACTTCTTAGGTGATTCGAAGCACTTTCTACGTAATTCCAACCGCACCAAAACAACTTATTAGGTGATTCGAAGCACTTTCTACGTAATTCCAACCACACCAAAACAACTTCCTAGGTGATTCGAAGCACTTTCTACGTAATTCCAACCGCACCAGAACA
The DNA here is from genome assembly GCF_943734705.1 of Anopheles coustani. NCBI lineage: Eukaryota > Metazoa > Arthropoda > Insecta > Diptera > Culicidae > Anopheles > Anopheles coustani. The sequence continues at coordinate 457,662 of NW_026525432.1, read as the reverse complement.
ACTTCCTAGGTGATTCGAAGCACTTTCTACGTAATTCCAACCACACCAAAACAACTTCCTAGGTGATTCGAAGCACTTTCTACGTAATTCCAACCGCACCAAAACAACTTCCTAGGTGATTCGAAGCACTTTCTACGTAAATCCAACCGCACCAGAACAACTTCCTAGGTGATTCGAAGCACTTTCTACGTAATTCCAACCGCACCAGAACAACTTCCTAGGTGATTCGAAGCACTTTCTACGTAATTCCAACCGCACCAGAACAACTTCCTAGGTGATTCGAAGCACTTTCTACGTAATTCCAACCACACCAAAACAACTTCCTAGGTGATTCGAAGCACTTTCTACGTAATTCCAACCGCACCAAAACAACTTATTAGGTGATTCGAAGCACTTTCTACGTAATTCCAACCACACCAAAACAACTTATTAGGTGATTCGAAGCACTTTCTACGTAATTCCAACCACACCAAAACAACTTCCTAGGTGATTCGAAGCACTTTCTACGTAATTCCAACCGCACCAGAACAACTTCCTAGGTGATTCGAAGCACTTTCTACGTAATTCCAACCACACCAAAACAACTTCCTAGGTGATTCGAAGCACTTTCTACGTAATTCCAACCGCACCAAAACAACTTATTAGGTGATTCGAAGCACTTTCTACGTAATTCCAACCACACCAAAACAACTTCCTAGGTGATTCGAAGCACTTTCTACGTAATTCCAACCGCACCAAAACAACTTCCTAGGTGATTCGAAGCACTTTCTACGTAATTCCAACCACACCAAAACAACTTCCTAGGTGATTCGAAGCACTTTCTACGTAATTCCAACCGCACCAAAACAACTTCCTAGGTGATTCGAAGCACTTTCTACGTAAATCCAACCGCACCAGAACAACTTCCTAGGTGATTCGAAGCACTTTCTACGTAATTCCAACCGCACCAGAACAACTTCCTAGGTGATTCGAAGCACTTTCTACGTAATTCCAACCACACCAAAACAACTTATTAGGTGATTCGAAGCACTTTCTACGTTATTCCAACCACACCAAAACAACTTATTAGGTGATTCGAAGCACTTTCTACGTAATTCCAACCACACCAAAACAACTTCCTAGGTGATTCGAAGCACTTTCTACGTAATTCCAACCGCACCAGAACAACTTCCTAGGTGATTCGAAGCACTTTCTACGTAATTCCAACCACACCAAAACAACTTCCTAGGTGATTCGAAGCACTTTCTACGTAATTCCAACCGCACCAAAACAACTTATTAGGTGATTCGAAGCACTTTCTACGTAATTCCAACCACACCAAAACAACTTCCTAGGTGATTCGAAGCACTTTCTACGTAATTCCAACCGCACCAGAACAACTTCCTAGGTGATTCGAAGCACTTTCTACGTAATTCCAACCACACCAAAACAACTTCCTAGGTGATTCGAAGCACTTTCTACGTAATTCCAACCGCACCAAAACAACTTCCTAGGTGATTCGAAGCACTTTCTACGTAAATCCAACCGCACCAGAACAACTTCCTAGGTGATTCGAAGCACTTTCTACGTAATTCCAACCGCACCAGAACAACTTCCTAGGTGATTCGAAGCACTTTCTACGTAATTCCAACCACACCAAAACAACTTCCTAGGTGATTCGAAGCACTTCCTACGTAATTCCAACCACACTAAAGCAACTTATTAGGTGATTCGAAGCACTTTCTACGTAGTTCCAACCACACCAAAACAACTTATTAGGTGATTCGAAGCACTTTCTACGTAATTCCAACCACACCAAAACAACTTCCTAGGTGATTCGAAGCACTTTCTACGTAATTCCAACCGCACCAGAACAACTTCCTAGGTGATTCGAAGCACTTTCTACGTAATTCCAACCACACCAAAACAACTTCCTAGGTGATTCGAAGCACTTCCTACGTAATTCCAACCACACTAAAGCAACTTATTAGGTGATTCGAAGCACTTTCTACGTAGTTCCAACCACACCAAAACAACTTATTAGGTGATTCGAAGCACTTTCTACGTAATTCCAACCACACCAAAACAACTTCCTAGGTGATTCGAAGCACTTCCTACGTAATTCCAACCACACCAAAACAACTTCCTAGGTGATTCGAAGCACTTTCTACATAATTCCAACCGCACCAAAACAACTTCCTAGGTGATTCGAAGCACTTTCTACGTAAATCCAACCGCACCAGAACAACTTCCTAGGTGATTCGAAGCACTTTCTACGTAATTCCACCCGCACCAAAACAACTTATTAGGTGATTCGAAGCACTTTCTACGTAATTCCAACCACACCAAAACAACTTATTAGGTGATTCGAAGCACTTTCTACGTTATTCCAACCACACCAAAACAACTTCCTAGGTGATTCGAAGCACTTTCTACGTAATTCCAACCGCACCAAAACAACTTCCTAGGTGATTCGAAGCACTTTCTACGTAATTCCAACCACACCAAAACAACTTCCTAGGTGATTCGAAGCACTTTCTACGTAATTCCAACCACACCAAAACAACTTATTAGGTGATTCGAAGCACTTACTACGTAATTCCAACCACACCAAAACAACTTATTAGGTGATTCGAAGCACTTTCTACGTAATTCCAACCACACCAAAACAACTTATTAGGTGATTCGAAGCACTTTCTACGTAATTCCAACCACACCAAAACAACTTCCTAGGTGATTCGAAGCACTTTCTACGTAATTCCAACCACACCAAAACAACTTCCTAGGTGATTCGAAGCACTTTCTACGTAATTCCAACCACACCAAAACAACTTCCTAGGTGATTCGAAGCACTTTCTACGTAATTCCAACCACACCAAAACAACTTCCTAGGTGATTCGAAGCACTTTCTACATAATTCCAACCGCACCAAAACAACTTCCTAGGTGATTCGAAGCACTTTCTACGTAAATCCAACCGCACCAGAACAACTTCCTAGGTGATTCGAAGCACTTTCTACGTAATTCCACCCGCACCAAAACAACTTATTAGGTGATTCGAAGCACTTTCTACGTAATTCCAACCACACCAAAACAACTTATTAGGTGATTCGAAGCACTTTCTACGTTATTCCAACCACACCAAAACAACTTCCTAGGTGATTCGAAGCACTTTCTACGTAATTCCAACCACACCAAAACAACTTATTAGGTGATTCGAAGCACTTTCTACGTAATTCCAACCACACCAAAACAACTTCCTAGGTGATTCGAAGCACTTTCTACGTAATTCCAACCACACCAAAACAACTTATTAGGTGATTCGAAGCACTTTCTACGTAATTCCAACCACACCAAAACAACTTCCTAGGTGATTCGAAGCACTTCCTACGTAATTCCAACCACACCAAAACAACTTCCTAGGTGATTCGAAGCACTTTCTACATAATTCCAACCGCACCAAAACAACTTCCTAGGTGATTCGAAGCACTTTCTACGTAATTCCAACCGCACCAAAACAACTTCCTAGGTGATTCGAAGCACTTTCTACGTAATTCCACCCGCACCAAAACAACTTATTAGGTGATTCGAAGCACTTTCTACGTAATTCCAACCACACCAAAACAACTTATTAGGTGATTCGAAGCACTTTCTACGTTATTCCAACCACACCAAAACAACTTCCTAGGTGATTCGAAGCACTTTCTACGTAATTCCAACCACACCAAAACAACTTATTAGGTGATTCGAAGCACTTTCTACGTAATTCCAACCACACCAAAACAACTTCCTAGGTGATTCGAAGCACTTTCTACGTAATTCCAACCACACCAAAACAACTTATTAGGTGATTCGAAGCACTTTCTACGTAATTCCAACCACACCAAAACAACTTCCTAGGTGATTCGAAGCACTTTCTACGTAATTCCAACCGCACCAGAACAACTTCCTAGGTGATTCGAAGCACTTTCTACGTAATTCCAACCACACCAAAACAACTTCCTAGGTGATTCGAAGCACTTTCTACGTAATTCCAACCGCACCAGAACAACTTCCTAGGTGATTCGAAGCACTTTCTACGTAATTCCAACCACACCAAAACAACTTCCTAGGTGATTCGAAGCACTTTCTACGTAATTCCAACCGCACCAAAACAACTTCCTAGGTGATTCGAAGCACTTTCTACGTAATTCCAACCACACCAAAACAACTTCCTAGGTGATTCGAAGCACTTTCTACGTAATTCCAACCGCACCAGAACAACTTCCTAGGTGATTCGAAGCACTTTCTACGTAATTCCAACCACACCAAAACAACTTCCTAGGTGATTCGAAGCACTTTCTACGTAATTCCAACCGCACCAGAACAACTTCCTAGGTGATTCGAAGCACTTTCTACGTAATTCCAACCGCACCAGAACAACTTCCTAGGTGATTCGAAGCACTTTCTACGTAATTCCAACCGCACCAGAACAACTTCCTAGGTGATTCGAAGCACTTTCTACGTAATTCCAACCACACCAAAACAACTTCCTAGGTGATTCGAAGCACTTTCTACGTAATTCCAACCACACCAAAACAACTTATTAGGTGATTCGAAGCACTTTCTACGTAATTCCAACCACACCAAAACAACTTCCTAGGTGATTCGAAGCACTTTCTACGTAATTCCAACCGCACCAGAACAACTTCCTAGGTGATTCGAAGCACTTTCTACGTAATTCCAACCACACCAAAACAACTTCCTAGGTGATTCGAAGCACTTCCTACGTAATTCCAACCACACTAAAGCAACTTATTAGGTGATTCGAAGCACTTTCTACGTAGTTCCAACCACACCAAAACAACTTATTAGGTGATTCGAAGCACTTTCTACGTAATTCCAACCACACCAAAACAACTTCCTAGGTGATTCGAAGCACTTCCTACGTAATTCCAACCACACCAAAACAACTTCCTAGGTGATTCGAAGCACTTTCTACATAATTCCAACCGCACCAAAACAACTTCCTAGGTGATTCGAAGCACTTTCTACGTAATTCCAACCACACCAAAACAACTTCCTAGGTGATTCGAAGCACTTTCTACGTAATTCCAACCACACCAAAACAACTTATTAGGTGATTCGAAGCACTTTCTACGTAATTCCAACCACACCAAAACAACTTCCTAGGTGATTCGAAGCACTTTCTACGTAATTCCAACCGCACCAGAACAACTTCCTAGGTGATTCGAAGCACTTTCTACGTAATTCCAACCACACCAAAACAACTTCCTAGGTGATTCGAAGCACTTCCTACGTAATTCCAACCACACTAAAGCAACTTATTAGGTGATTCGAAGCACTTTCTACGTAATTCCAACCACACCAAAACAACTTATTAGGTGATTCGAAGCACTTTCTACGTAATTCCAACCACACCAAAACAACTTCCTAGGTGATTCGAAGCACTTCCTACGTAATTCCAACCACACCAAAACAACTTCCTAGGTGATTCGAAGCACTTTCTACATAATTCCAACCGCACCAAAACAACTTCCTAGGTGATTCGAAGCACTTTCTACGTAAATCCAACCGCACCAGAACAACTTCCTAGGTGATTCGAAGCACTTTCTACGTAATTCCACCCGCACCAAAACAACTTATTAGGTGATTCGAAGCACTTTCTACGTAATTCCAACCGCACCAAAACAACTTATTAGGTGATTCGAAGCACTTTCTACGTTATTCCAACCACACCAAAACAACTTCCTAGGTGATTCGAAGCACTTTCTACGTAATTCCAACCACACCAAAACAACTTATTAGGTGATTCGAAGCACTTTCTACGTAATTCCAACCACACCAAAACAACTTATTAGGTGATTCGAAGCACTTTCTACGTAATTCCAACCGCACCAGAACAACTTCCTAGGTGATTCGAAGCACTTTCTACGTAATTCCAACCACACCAAAACAACTTCCTAGGTGATTCGAAGCACTTCCTACGTAATTCCAACCACACTAAAGCAACTTATTAGGTGATTCGAAGCACTTTCTACGTAGTTCCAACCACACCAAAACAACTTATTAGGTGATTCGAAGCACTTTCTACGTAATTCCAACCACACCAAAACAACTTCCTAGGTGATTCGAAGCACTTCCTACGTAATTCCAACCACACCAAAACAACTTCCTAGGTGATTCGAAGCACTTTCTACATAATTCCAACCGCACCAAAACAACTTCCTAGGTGATTCGAAGCACTTTCTACGTAATTCCAACCGCACCAGAACAACTTCCTAGGTGATTCGAAGCACTTTCTACGTAATTCCACCCGCACCAAAACAACTTATTAGGTGATTCGAAGCACTTTCTACGTAATTCCAACCACACCAAAACAACTTATTAGGTGATTCGAAGCACTTTCTACGTTATTCCAACCACACCAAAACAACTTCCTAGGTGATTCGAAGCACTTTCTACGTAATTCCAACCGCACCAAAACAACTTCCTAGGTGATTCGAAGCACTTTCTACGTAATTCCAACCACACCAAAACAACTTCCTAGGTGATTCGAAGCACTTTCTACGTAATTCCAACCACACCAAAACAACTTACTGGGTGATTCGAAGCACTTTCTACGTAATTCCAACCGCACCAGAACAACTTATTAGGTGATTCGAAGCACTTTCTACGTAATTCCAACCACACCAAAATAACTTATTAGGTGATTCGAAGCACTTACTACGTAATTCCAACCACACCAAAACAACTTATTAGGTGATTCGAAGCACTTTCTACGTAATTCCAACCACACCAAAACAACTTATTAGGTGATTCGAAGCACTTTCTACGTAATTCCAACCACACCAAAACAACTTATTAGGTGATTCGAAGCACTTTCTACGTAATTCCAACCACACCAAAACAACTTATTAGGTGATTCGAAGCACTTTCTACGTAATTCCAACCACACCAAAACAACTTATTAGGTGATTCGAAGCACTTTCTACGTAATTCCAACCACACCAAAACAACTTCCTAGGTGATTCGAAGCACTTTCTACGTAATTCCAACCGCACCAAAACAACTTCCTAGGTGATTCGAAGCACTTTCTACGTAATTCCAACCGCACCAAAACAACTTCCTAGGTGATTCGAAGCACTTTCTACGTAATTCCAACCACACCAAAACAACTTCCTAGGTGATTCGAAGCACTTTCTACGTAATTCCAACCACACCAAAACAACTTCCTAGGTGATTCGAAGCACTTTCTACGTAATTCCACCCGCACCAGAACAACTTATTAGGTGATTCGAAGCACTTTCTACGTAATTCCAACCACACCAAAACAACTTATTAGGTGATTCGAAGCACTTTCTACGTAATTCCAACCACACCAAAACAACTTATTAGGTGATTCGAAGCACTTTCTACGTAATTCCAACCACACCAAAACAACTTATTAGGTGATTCGAAGCACTTTCTACGTAATTCCAACCACACCAAAACAACTTATTAGGTGATTCGAAGCACTTACTACGTAATTCCAACCACACCAAAACAACTTATTAGGTGATTCGAAGCACTTTCTACGTAATTCCAACCACACCAAAACAACTTCCTAGGTGATTCGAAGCACTTTCTACGTAATTCCAACCACACCAAAACAACTTCCTAGGTGATTCGAAGCACTTTCTACGTAATTCCAACCGCACCAAAACAACTTCCTAGGTGATTCGAAGCACTTTCTACGTAATTCCAACCACACCAAAACAACTTATTAGGTGATTCGAAGCACTTTCTACGTAATTCCAACCGCACCAAAACAACTTCCTAGGTGATTCGAAGCACTTTCTACGTAATTCCAACCGCACCAAAACAACTTCCTAGGTGATTCGAAGCACTTTCTACGTAATTCCAACCACACCAAAACAACTTATTAGGTGATTCGAAGCACTTTCTACGTAATTCCAACCGCACCAAAACAACTTCCTAGGTGATTCGAAGCACTTTCTACGTAATTCCAACCGCACCAAAACAACTTCCTAGGTGATTCGAAGCACTTTCTACGTAATTCCAACCACACCAAAACAACTTATTAGGTGATTCGAAGCACTTTCTACGTAATTCCAACCACACCAAAACAACTTCCTAGGTGATTCGAAGCACTTTCTACGTAATTCCAACCGCACCAAAACAACTTCCTAGGTGATTCGAAGCACTTTCTACGTAATTCCAACCGCACCAAAACAACTTATTAGGTGATTCGAAGCACTTTCTACGTAATTCCAACCACACCAAAACAACTTCCTAGGTGATTCGAAGCACTTTCTACGTAATTCCAACCGCACCAAAACAACTTCCTAGGTGATTCGAAGCACTTTCTACGTAATTCCAACCACACCAAAACAACTTCCTAGGTGATTCGAAGCACTTTCTACGTAATTCCAACCACACCAAAACAACTTCCTAGGTGATTCGAAGCACTTTCTACGTAATTCCAACCACACCAAAACAACTTATTAGGTGATTCGAAGCACTTTCTACGTAATTCCAACCACACCAAAACAACTTATTAGGTGATTCGAAGCACTTTCTACGTAATTCCAACCACACCAAAACAACTTATTAGGTGATTCGAAGCACTTTCTACGTAATTCCAACCACACCAAAACAACTTATTAGGTGATTCGAAGCACTTTCTACGTAATTCCAACCACACCAAAACAACTTATTAGGTGATTCGAAGCACTTTCTACGTAATTCCAACCACACCAAAATAACTTATTAGGTGATTCGAAGCACTTTCTACGTAATTCCAACCACACCAAAACAACTTCCTAGGTGATTCGAAGCACTTTCTACGTAATTCCAACCACACCAAAACAACTTCCTAGGTGATTCGAAGCACTTTCTACGTAATTCCAACCACACCAAAACAACTTCCTAGGTGATTCGAAGCACTTTCTACGTAATTCCAACCGCACCAAAACAACTTCCTAGGTGATTCGAAGCACTTTCTACGTAATTCCAACCACACCAAAACAACTTCCTAGGTGATTCGAAGCACTTTCTACGTAATTCCAACCGCACCAAAACAACTTCCTAGGTGATTCGAAGCACTTTCTACGTAATTCCAACCGCACCAAAACAACTTCCTAGGTGATTCGAAGCACTTTCTACGTAATTCCAACCGCACCAAAACAACTTATTAGGTGATTCGAAGCACTTTCTACGTAATTCCAACCACACCAAAACAACTTATTAGGTGATTCGAAGCACTTTCTACGTAATTCCAACCACACCAAAACAACTTATTAGGTGATTCGAAGCACTTTCTACGTAATTCCAACCACACCAAAACAACTTATTAGGTGATTCGAAGCACTTTCTACGTAATTCCAACCACACCAAAATAACTTATTAGGTGATTCGAAGCACTTACTACGTAATTCCAACCACACCAAAACAACTTATTAGGTGATTCGAAGCACTTTCTACGTAATTCCAACCACACCAAAACAACTTCCTAGGTGATTCGAAGCACTTTCTACGTAATTCCAACCACACCAAAACAACTTCCTAGGTGATTCGAAGCACTTTCTACGTAATTCCAACCACACCAAAACAACTTCCTAGGTGATTCGAAGCACTTTCTACGTAATTCCAACCGCACCAAAACAACTTCCTAGGTGATTCGAAGCACTTTCTACGTAATTCCAACCACACCAAAACAACTTCCTAGGTGATTCGAAGCACTTTCTACGTAATTCCAACCGCACCAAAACAACTTCCTAGGTGATTCGAAGCACTTTCTACGTAATTCCAACCGCACCAAAACAACTTCCTAGGTGATTCGAAGCACTTTCTACGTAATTCCAACCGCACCAAAACAACTTATTAGGTGATTCGAAGCACTTTCTACGTAATTCCAACCACACCAAAACAACTTATTAGGTGATTCGAAGCACTTTCTACGTAATTCCAACCACACCAAAACAACTTCCTAGGTGATTCGAAGCACTTTCTACGTAATTCCAACCGCACCAAAACAACTTCCTAGGTGATTCGAAGCACTTTCTACGTAATTCCAACCGCACCAAAACAACTTATTAGGTGATTCGAAGCACTTTCTACGTAATTCCAACCACACCAAAACAACTTCCTAGGTGATTCGAAGCACTTTCTACGTAATTCCAACCGCACCAAAACAACTTCCTAGGTGATTCGAAGCACTTTCTACGTAATTCCAACCACACCAAAACAACTTCCTAGGTGATTCGAAGCACTTTCTACGTAATTCCAACCGCACCAAAACAACTTCCTAGGTGATTCGAAGCACTTACTACGTAATTCCAACCACACCAAAACAACTTATTAGGTGATTCGAAGCACTTTCTACGTAATTCCAACCACACCAAAACAACTTATTAGGTGATTCGAAGCACTTTCTACGTAATTCCAACCACACCAAAACAACTTATTAGGTGATTCGAAGCACTTTCTACGTAATTCCAACCACACCAAAACAACTTATTAGGTGATTCGAAGCACTTTCTACGTAATTCCAACCACACCAAAACAACTTATTAGGTGATTCGAAGCACTTTCTACGTAATTCCAACCACACCAAAATAACTTATTAGGTGATTCGAAGCACTTACTACGTAATTCCAACCACACCAAAACAACTTATTAGGTGATTCGAAGCACTTTCTACGTAATTCCAACCACACCAAAACAACTTCCTAGGTGATTCGAAGCACTTTCTACGTAATTCCAACCACACCAAAACAACTTCCTAGGTGATTCGAAGCACTTTCTACGTAATTCCAACCGCACCAAAACAACTTATTAGGTGATTCGAAGCACTTTCTACGTAATTCCAACCACACCAAAACAACTTCCTAGGTGATTCGAAGCACTTTCTACGTAATTCCAACCACACCAAAACAACTTATTAGGTGATTCGAAGCACTTTCTACGTAATTCCAACCGCACCAAAACAACTTCCTAGGTGATTCGAAGCACTTTCTACGTAATTCCAACCACACCAAAACAACTTATTAGGTGATTCGAAGCACTTTCTACGTAATTCCAACCACACCAAAACAACTTCCTAGGTGATTCGAAGCACTTTCTACGTAATTCCAACCGCACCAAAACAACTTCCTAGGTGATTCGAAGCACTTTCTACGTAATTCCAACCACACCAAAACAACTTATTAGGTGATTCGAAGCACTTTCTACGTAATTCCAACCACACCAAAACAACTTCCTAGGTGATTCGAAGCACTTTCTACGTAATTCCAACCGCACCAAAACAACTTCCTAGGTGATTCGAAGCACTTTCTACGTAATTCCAACCGCACCAAAACAACTTATTAGGTGATTCGAAGCACTTTCTACGTAATTCCAACCACACCAAAACAACTTCCTAGGTGATTCGAAGCACTTTCTACGTAATTCCAACCGCACCAAAACAACTTCCTAGGTGATTCGAAGCACTTTCTACGTAATTCCAACCACACCAAAACAACTTCCAAGGTGATTCGAAGCACTTTCTACGTAATTCCAACCACACCAAAACAACTTCCTAGGTGATTCGAAGCACTTTCTACGTAATTCCAACCACACCAAAACAACTTCCTAGGTGATTCGAAGCACTTTCTACGTAATTCCAACCACACCAAAACAACTTATTAGGTGATTCGAAGCACTTACTACGTAATTCAAACCACACCAAAACAACTTCCTAGGTGATTCGAAGCACTTTCTACGTAATTCCAACCACACCAAAACAACTTATTAGGTGATTCGAAGCACTTTCTACGTAATTCCAACCGCACCAAAACAACTTCCTAGGTGATTCGAAGCACTTTCTACGTAATTCCAACCGCACCAAAACAACTTATTAGGTGATTCGAAGCACTTTCTACGTAATTCCAACCACACCAAAACAACTTATTAGGTGATTCGAAGCACTTTCTACGTAATTCCAACCGCACCAAAACAACTTCCTAGGTGATTCGAAGCACTTTCTACGTAATTCCAACCACACCAAAACAACTTATTAGGTGATTCGAAGCACTTTCTACGTAATTCCAACCGCACCAAAACAACTTCCTAGGTGATTCGAAGCACTTTCTACGTAATTCCAACCGCACCAAAACAACTTCCTAGGTGATTCGAAGCACTTTCTACGTAATTCCAACCACACCAAAACAACTTATTAGGTGATTCGAAGCACTTTCTACGTAATTCCAACCACACCAAAACAACTTCCTAGGTGATTCGAAGCACTTTCTACGTAATTCCAACCGCACCAAAACAACTTCCTAGGTGATTCGAAGCACTTTCTACGTAATTCCAACCGCACCAAAACAACTTATTAGGTGATTCGAAGCACTTTCTACGTAATTCCAACCACACCAAAACAACTTCCTAGGTGATTCGAAGCACTTTCTACGTAATTCCAACCACACCAAAACAACTTATTAGGTGATTCGAAGCACTTACTACGTAATTCCAACCACACCAAAACAACTTCCTAGGTGATTCGAAGCACTTTCTACGTAATTCCAACCGCACCAAAACAACTTCCTAGGTGATTCGAAGCACTTTCTACGTAATTCCAACCACACCAAAACAACTTATTAGGTGATTCGAAGCACTTTCTACGTAATTCCAACCACACCAAAACAACTTCCTAGGTGATTCGAAGCACTTTCTACGTAATTCCAACCGCACCAAAACAACTTCCTAGGTGATTCGAAGCACTTTCTACGTAATTCCAACCACACCAAAACAACTTATTAGGTGATTCGAAGCACTTTCTACGTAATTCCAACCGCACCAAAACAACTTCCTAGGTGATTCGAAGCACTTTCTACGTAATTCCAACCGCACCAAAACAACTTCCGAGGTGATTCGAAGCACTTTCTACGTAATTCCAACCACACCAAAACAACTTATTAGGTGATTCGAAGCACTTTCTACGTAATTCCAACCACACCAAAACAACTTCCTAGGTGATTCGAAGCACTTTCTACGTAATTCCAACCGCACCAAAACAACTTCCTAGGTGATTCGAAGCACTTTCTACGTAATTCCAACCGCACCAAAACAACTTATTAGGTGATTCGAAGCACTTTCTACGTAATTCCAACCACACCAAAACAACTTCCTAGGTGATTCGAAGCACTTTCTACGTAATTCCAACCGCACCAAAACAACTTCCTAGGTGATTCGAAGCACTTTCTACGTAATTCCAACCACACCAAAACAACTTCCTAGGTGATTCGAAGCACTTTCTACGTAATTCCAACCACACCAAAACAACTTCCTAGGTGATTCGAAGCACTTTCTACGTAATTCCAACCACACCAAAACAACTTCCTAGGTGATTCGAAGCACTTTCTACGTAATTCCAACCGCACCAAAACAACTTCCTAGGTGATTCGAAGCACTTTCTACGTAATTCCAACCGCACCAAAACAACTTATTAGGTGATTCGAAGCACTTTCTACGTAATTCCAACCACACCAAAACAACTTCCTAGGTGATTCGAAGCACTTTCTACGTAATTCCAACCACACCAAAACAACTTCCTAGGTGATTCGAAGCACTTTCTACGTAATTCCAACCACACCAAAACAACTTATTAGGTGATTCGAAGCACTTACTACGTAATTCCAACCACACCAAAACAACTAACTAGGTGATTCGAAGCACTTTCTACGTAATTCCAACCGCACCAAAACAACTTCCTAGGTGATTCGAAGCACTTTCTACGTAATTCCAACCACACCAAAACAACTTATTAGGTGATTCGAAGCACTTTCTACGTAATTCCAACCACACCAAAACAACTTCCTAGGTGATTCGAAGCACTTTCTACGTAATTCCAACCGCACCAAAACAACTTCCTAGGTGATTCGAAGCACTTTCTACGTAATTCCAACCACACCAAAACAACTTATTAGGTGATTCGAAGCACTTTCTACGTAATTCCAACCGCACCAAAACAACTTCCTAGGTGATTCGAAGCACTTTCTACGTAATTCCAACCGCACCAAAACAACTTCCTAGGTGATTCGAAGCACTTTCTACGTAATTCCAACCACACCAAAACAACTTATTAGGTGATTCGAAGCACTTTCTACGTAATTCCAACCACACCAAAACAACTTCCTAGGTGATTCGAAGCACTTTCTACGTAATTCCAACCGCACCAAAACAACTTCCTAGGTGATTCGAAGCACTTTCTACGTAATTCCAACCACACCAAAACAACTTCCTAGGTGATTCGAAGCACTTTCTACGTAATTCCAACCGCACCAAAACAACTTATTAGGTGATTCGAAGCACTTTCTACGTAATTCCAACCGCACCAAAACAACTTATTAGGTGATTCGAAGCACTTTCTACGTAATTCCAACCACACCAAAACAACTTCCTAGGTGATTCGAAGCACTTTCTACGTAATTCCAACCGCACCAAAACAACTTATTAGGTGATTCGAAGCACTTTCTACGTAATTCCAACCGCACCAAAACAACTTATTAGGTGATTCGAAGCACTAACTACGTAATTCCAACCACACCAAAACAACTTATTAGGTGATTCGAAGCACTTTCTACGTAATTCCAACCACACCAAAACAACTTCCTAGGTGATTCGAAGCACTTTCTACGTAATTCCAACCGCACCAAAACAACTTATTAGGTGATTCGAAGCACTTTCTACGTAATTCCAACCACACCAAAACAACTTATTAGGTGATTCGAAGCACTTTCTACGTAATTCCAACCACACCAAAACAACTTCCTAGGTGATTCGAAGCACTTTCTACGTAATTCCAACCACACCAAAACAACTTCCTAGGTGATTCGAAGCACTTTCTACGTAATTCCAACCGCACCAAAACAACTTAATAGGTGATTCGAAGCACTTTCTACGTAATTCCAACCACACCAAAACAACTTATTAGGTGATTCGAAGCACTTTCTACGTAATTCCAACCGCACCAAAACAACTTATTAGGTGATTCGAAGCACTAACTACGTAATTCCAACCACACCAAAACAACTTATTAGGTGATTCGAAGCACTTTCTACGTAATTCCAACCACACCAAAACAACTTATTAGGTGATTCGAAGCACTTTCTACGTAATTCCAACCACACCAAAACAACTTATTAGGTGATTCGAAGCACTTTCTACGTAATTCCAACCGCACCAAAACAACTTAATAGGTGATTCGAAGCACTTTCTACGTAATTCCAACCGCACCAAAACAACTTATTAGGTGATTCGAAGCACTTTCTACGTAATTCCAATCACACCAAAACAACTTCCTAGGTGATTCGAAGCACTTTCTACGTAATTCCAACCACACCAAAACAACTTAATAGGTGATTCGAAGCACTTTCTACGTAATTCCAACCGCACCAAAACAACTTCCTAGGTGATTCGAAGCACTTTCTACGTAATTCCAACCACACCAAAACAACTTATTAGGTGATTCGAAGCACTTTCTACGTAATTCCAACCGCACCAAAACAACTTATTAGGTGATTCGAAGCACTTTCTACGTAATTCCAACCGCACCAAAACAACTTATTAGGTGATTCGAAGCACTTTCTACGTAATTCCAACCACACCAAAACAACTTCCTAGGTGATTCGAAGCACTTTCTACGTAATTCCAACCGCACCAAAACAACTTATTAGGTGATTCGAAGCACTTTCTACGTAATTCCAACCGCACCAAAACAACTTATTAGGTGATTCGAAGCACTAACTACGTAATTCCAACCACACCAAAACAACTTATTAGGTGATTCGAAGCACTTTCTACGTAATTCCAACCACACCAAAACAACTTCCTAGGTGATTCGAAGCACTTTCTACGTAATTCCAACCGCACCAAAACAACTTATTAGGTGATTCGAAGCACTTTCTACGTAATTCCAACCACACCAAAACAACTTATTAGGTGATTCGAAGCACTTTCTACGTAATTCCAACCGCACCAAAACAACTTATTAGGTGATTCGAAGCACTAACTACGTAATTCCAACCACACCAAAACAACTTATTAGGTGATTCGAAGCACTTTCTACGTAATTCCAACCACACCAAAACAACTTATTAGGTGATTCGAAGCACTTTCTACGTAATTCCAACCACACCAAAACAACTTATTAGGTGATTCGAAGCACTTTCTACGTAATTCCAACCGCACCAAAACAACTTAATAGGTGATTCGAAGCACTTTCTACGTAATTCCAACCGCACCAAAACAACTTATTAGGTGATTCGAAGCACTTTCTACGTAATTCCAATCACACCAAAACAACTTCCTAGGTGATTCGAAGCACTTTCTACGTAATTCCAACCACACCAAAACAACTTAATAGGTGATTCGAAGCACTTTCTACGTAATTCCAACCGCACCAAAACAACTTCCTAGGTGATTCGAAGCACTTTCTACGTAATTCCAACCACACCAAAACAACTTCCTAGGTGATTCGAAGCACTTTCTACGTAATTCCAACCGCACCAAAACAACTTATTAGGTGATTCGAAGCACTTTCTACGTAATTCCAACCGCACCAAAACAACTTATTAGGTGATTCGAAGCACTTTCTACGTAATTCCAACCACACCAAAACAACTTCCTAGGTGATTCGAAGCACTTTCTACGTAATTCCAACCGCACCAAAACAACTTATTAGGTGATTCGAAGCACTTTCTACGTAATTCCAACCGCACCAAAACAACTTATTAGGTGATTCGAAGCACTAACTACGTAATTCCAACCACACCAAAACAACTTATTAGGTGATTCGAAGCACTTTCTACGTAATTCCAACCACACCAAAACAACTTCCTAGGTGATTCGAAGCACTTTCTACGTAATTCCAACCGCACCAAAACAACTTATTAGGTGATTCGAAGCACTTTCTACGTAATTCCAACCACACCAAAACAACTTATTAGGTGATTCGAAGCACTTTCTACGTAATTCCAACCACACCAAAACAACTTCCTAGGTGATTCGAAGCACTTTCTACGTAATTCCAACCACACCAAAACAACTTCCTAGGTGATTCGAAGCACTTTCTACGTAATTCCAACCGCACCAAAACAACTTAATAGGTGATTCGAAGCACTTTCTACGTAATTCCAACCACACCAAAACAACTTATTAGGTGATTCGAAGCACTTTCTACGTAATTCCAATCACACCAAAACAACTTATTAGGTGATTCGAAGCACTTTCTACGTAATTCCAACCGCACCAAAACAACTTATTAGGTGATTCGAAGCACTTTCTACGTAATTCCAACCACACCAAAACAACTTATTAGGTGATTCGAAGCACTTTCTACGTAATTCCAACCACACCAAAACAACTTATTAGGTGATTCGAAGCACTTTCTACGTAATTCCAACCGCACCAAAACAACTTATTAGGTGATTCGAAGCACTTTCTACGTAATTCCAACCACACCAAAACAACTTATTAGGTGATTCGAAGCACTTTCTACGTAATTCCAACCACACCAAAACAACTTCCTAGGTGATTCGAAGCACTTTCTACGTAATTCCAACCACACCAAAACAACTTCCTAGGTGATTCGAAGCACTTTCTACGTAATTCCAACCACACCAAAACAAC
Organism: Anopheles coustani; assembly: GCF_943734705.1. Classification (NCBI taxonomy): domain Eukaryota; kingdom Metazoa; phylum Arthropoda; class Insecta; order Diptera; family Culicidae; genus Anopheles; species Anopheles coustani. The sequence continues at coordinate 440,011 of NW_026525432.1, read as the reverse complement.
TTCCTAGGTGATTCGAAGCACTTTCTACGTAATTCCAACCGCACCAAAACAACTTATTAGGTGATTCGAAGCACTTTCTACGTAATTCCAACCACACCAAAACAACTTCCTAGGTGATTCGAAGCACTTTCTACGTAATTCCAACCGCACCAAAACAACTTATTAGGTGATTCGAAGCACTTTCTACGTAATTCCAACCGCACCAAAACAACTTATTAGGTGATTCGAAGCACTTTCTACGTAATTCCAACCACACCAAAACAACTTATTAGGTGATTCGAAGCACTTTCTACGTAATTCCAACCACACCAAAACAACTTCCTAGGTGATTCGAAGCACTTTCTACGTAATTCCAACCGCACCAAAACAACTTATTAGGTGATTCGAAGCACTTTCTACGTAATTCCAACCACACCAAAACAACTTATTAGGTGATTCGAAGCACTTTCTACGTAATTCCAACCACACCAAAACAACTTCCTAGGTGATTCGAAGCACTTTCTACGTAATTCCAACCACACCAAAACAACTTCCTAGGTGATTCGAAGCACTTTCTACGTAATTCCAACCGCACCAAAACAACTTATTAGGTGATTCGAAGCACTTTCTACGTAATTCCAACCACACCAAAACAACTTATTAGGTGATTCGAAGCACTTTCTACGTAATTCCAACCACACCAAAACAACTTCCTAGGTGATTCGAAGCACTTTCTACGTAATTCCAACCACACCAAAACAACTTCCTAGGTGATTCGAAGCACTTTCTACGTAATTCCAACCGCACCAAAACAACTTAATAGGTGATTCGAAGCACTTTCTACGTAATTCCAACCACACCAAAACAACTTATTAGGTGATTCGAAGCACTTTCTACGTAATTCCAACCGCACCAAAACAACTTATTAGGTGATTCGAAGCACTAACTACGTAATTCCAACCACACCAAAACAACTTATTAGGTGATTCGAAGCACTTTCTACGTAATTCCAACCGCACCAAAACAACTTCCAAGGTGATTCGAAGCACTTTCTACGTAATTCCAACCGCACCAAAACAACTTATTAGGTGATTCGAAGCACTTTCTACGTAATTCCAACCAAACCAAAACAACTTATTAGGTGATTCGAAGCACTTTCTACGTAATTCCAACCACACCAAAACAACTTAATAGGTGATTCGAAGCACTTTCTACGTAATTCCAACCGCACCAAAACAACTTATTAGGTGATTCGAAGCACTTTCTACGTAATTCCAATCACACCCAAAACAACTTCCTAGGTGATTCGAAGCACTTTCTACGTAATTCCAACCACACCAAAACAACTTATTAGGTGATTCGAAGCACTTTCTACGTAATTCCAACCGCACCAAAACAACTTCCTAGGTGATTCGAAGCACTTTCTACGTAATTCCAACCACACCAAAACAACTTATTAGGTGATTCGAAGCACTTTCTACGTAATTCCAACCGCACCAAAACAACTTATTAGGTGATTCGAAGCACTTTCTACGTAATTCCAACCGCACCAAAACAACTTATTAGGTGATTCGAAGCACTTTCTACGTAATTCCAACCACACCAAAACAACTTATTAGGTGATTCGAAGCACTTTCTACGTAATTCCAACCACACCAAAACAACTTCCTAGGTGATTCGAAGCACTTTCTACGTAATTCCAACCGCACCAAAACAACTTATTAGGTGATTCGAAGCACTTTCTACGTAATTCCAACCACACCAAAACAACTTATTAGGTGATTCGAAGCACTTTCTACGTAATTCCAACCGCACCAAAACAACTTCCTAGGTGATTCGAAGCACTTTCTACGTAATTCCAACCACACCAAAACAACTTAATAGGTGATTCGAAGCACTTTCTACGTAATTCCAACCGCACCAAAACAACTTATTAGGTGATTCGAAGCACTTTCTACGTAATTCCAACCACACCAAAACAACTTATTAGGTGATTCGAAGCACTTTCTACGTAATTCCAACCGCACCAAAACAACTTAATAGGTGATTCGAAGCACTTTCTACGTAATTCCAACCACACCAAAACAACTTCCAAGGTGATTCGAAGCACTTTCTACGTAATTCCAACCGCACCAAAACAACTTATTAGGTGATTCGAAGCACTTTCTACGTAATTCCAATCACACCAAAACAACTTATTAGGTGATTCGAAGCACTTTCTACGTAATTCCAACCGCACCAAAACAACTTATAAGGTGATTCGAAGCACTTTCTACGTAATTCCAACCACACCAAAACAACTTATTAGGTGATTCGAAGCACTTTCTACGTAATTCCAACCACACGAAAACAACTTATTAGGTGATTCGAAGCACTTTCTACGTAATTCCAACCGCACCAAAACAACTTATTAGGTGATTCGAAGCACTTTCTACGTAATTCCAACCGCACCAAAACAACTTATTAGGTGATTCGAAGCACTTTCTACGTAATTCCAACCGCACCAAAACAACTTATTAGGTGATTCGAAGCACTTTCTACGTAATTCCAACCACACCAAAACAACTTATTAGGTGATTCGAAGCACTTTCTACGTAATTCCAACCGCACCAAAACAACTTATTAGGTGATTCGAAGCACTTTCTACGTAATTCCAACCGCACCAAAACAACTTATTAGGTGATTCGAAGCACTTTCTACGTAATTCCAACCACACCAAAACAACTTATTAGGTGATTCGAAGCACTTTCTACGTAATTCCAACCACACCAAAACAACTTCCTAGGTGATTCGAAGCACTTTCTACGTAATTATAACCACACCAAAACAACTTCCTAGGTGATTCGAAGCACTTTCTACGTAATTCCAACCGCACCAAAACAACTTATTAGGTGATTCGAAGCACTTTCTACGTAATTCCAACCGCACCAAAACAACTTCCTAGGTGATTCGAAGCACTTTCTACGTAATTCCAACCACACCAAAACAACTTAATAGGTGATTCGAAGCACTTTCTACGTAATTCCAACCGCACCAAAACAACTTATTAGGTGATTCGAAGCACTTTCTACGTAATTCCAATCACACCAAAACAACTTATTAGGTGATTCGAAGCACTTTCTACGTAATTCCAACCGCACCAAAACAACTTATTAGGTGATTCGAAGCACTTTCTACGTAATTCCAACCACACCAAAACAACTTATTAGGTGATTCGAAGCACTTTCTACGTAATTCCAACCACACGAAAACAACTTATTAGGTGATTCGAAGCACTTTCTACGTAATTCCAACCGCACCAAAACAACTTAATAGGTGATTCGAAGCACTTTCTACGTAATTCCAACCACACCAAAACAACTTAATAGGTGATTCGAAGCACTTTCTACGTAATTCCAACCGCACCAAAACAACTTATTAGGTGATTCGAAGCACTTTCTACGTAATTCCAATCACACCAAAACAACTTCCTAGGTGATTCGAAGCACTTTCTACGTAATTCCAACCACACCAAAACAACTTAATAGGTGATTCGAAGCACTTTCTACGTAATTCCAACCGCACCAAAACAACTTCCTAGGTGATTCGAAGCACTTTCTACGTAGTTCCAACCACACCAAAACAACTTATGAGGTGATTCGAAGCACTTTCTACGTAATTCCAACCACACCAAAACAACTTATTAGGTGATTCGAAGCACTTTCTACGAAATTCCAACCACACCAAAACAACTTATTAGGTGATTCGAAGCACTTTCTACGTAATTCCTACCACATCCAAATACACTCTAAGTTGCTTCGAAGCACTTTCTACGTACTTCCTACCACATCCAAATACATTCTAAGGTGCTTCGAAGCACATTCTACGTACTTCCTACCACATCCAAATACATTCTAAGGTGCTTCGAAGCACATTTTACGTACTTCCTACCACATCCAAATACATTTTAAGGTGCTTCGAAGCACATTTTACGTACTTCCTACCACATCCAAATACATTCTAAGGTAATTCGAAGCACATTCTGCGTACTTCCTACCACATCCAAATACATTTTAAGGTGCTTCGAAGCACATTTTACGTACTTCCTACCACATCCAAATACATTCTAAGGTAATTCGAAGCACATTCTGCGTACTTCCTACCACATCCAAATACATTCTAAGGTGCTTCGAAGCACATTTTACGTACTTCCTACCACATCCAAATACATTCTAAGGTGCTTCGAAGCACATTTTACGTACTTCCTACCACATCCAAATACATTCTAAGGTGCTTCGAAGCACTTTCTGCGTACTTCCTACCACATTCAAATACATTCTAAGGTGCTTCGAAGCACTTTCTACGTACTTCCTACCACATTCAAATACATTCTAAGGTGCTTCGAAGCACTTTCTACGTACTTCCTACCACATTCAAATACATTCTAAGGTGCTTCGAAGCACTTTCTACGTACTTCCTACCACATTCAAATACATTCTACGGTGCTTCAAAGCACTTTCTACGTACTTCCTACAACATCCAAATACATTCTAAGGTGCTTCGAAGCACATTTTACGTACTTCCTACCACATCCAAATACATTCTAAGGTGCTTCGAAGCACATTTTACGTACTTCCTACCACATCCAAATACATTTTAAGGTGCTTCGAAGCACATTTTACGTACTTCCTACCACATCCAAATACATTCTAAGGTGCTTCGAAGCACATTCTACGTACTTCCTACCACATCCAAATACATTCTAAGGTGCTTCGAAGCACTTTCTACGTACTTCCTACCACATCCAAATACATTTTAAGGTGCTTCGAAGCACATTCTACGTACTTCCTACCACATTCAAATACATTCTAAGGTGCTTCGAAGCACTTTCTACGTACTTCCTACCACATTCAAATACATTCTACGGTGCTTCAAAGCACTTTCTACGTACTTCCTACAACATCCAAATACATTCTAAGGTGCTTCGAAGCACATTTTACGTACTTCCTACCACATCCAAATACATTCTAAGGTGCTTCGAAGCACATTTTACGTACTTCCTACCACATCCAAATACATTCTAAGGTGCTTCGAAGCACTTTCTGCGTACTTCCTAGTACATCCAAATACCTTTGAAGGGGCTTCGAAGCACTATCTACGTACTTCCTACCACATCCAAATACATTCTAAGGTGCTTCGAAGCACTTTCTACGTACTTCCTACCACATCCAAATACATTCTAAGGTAATTCGAAGCACATTCTGCGTACTTCCTACCACATCCAAATACATTCTAAGGTGCTTCGAAGCACATTTTACGTACTTCCTACCACATCCAAATACATTCTAAGGTGCTTCGAAGCACATTTTACGTACTTCCTACCACATCCAAATACATTCTAAGGTGCTTCGAAGCACTTTCTGCGTACTTCCTACCACATTCAAATACATTCTAAGGTGCTTCGAAGCACATTTTACGTACTTCCTACCACATTCAAATACATTCTAAGGTGCTTCGAAGCACTTTCTACGTACTTCCTACCACATTCAAATACATTCTACGGTGCTTCAAAGCACTTTCTACGTACTTCCTACAACATCCAAATACATTCTAAGGTGCTTCGAAGCACATTTTACGTACTTCCTACCACATCCAAATACATTCTAAGGTGCTTCGAAGCACATTTTACGTACTTCCTACCACATCCAAATACATTTTAAGGTGCTTCGAAGCACATTTTACGTACTTCCTACCACATCCAAATACATTCTAAGGTGCTTCGAAGCACATTCTACGTACTTCCTACCACATCCAAATACATTCTAAGGTGCTTCGAAGCACATTTTACGTACTTCCTACCACATCCAAATACATTCTAAGGTGCTTCGAAGCACATTCTACGTACTTCCTACCACATTCAAATACATTCTAAGGTGCTTCGAAGCACTTTCTACGTACTTCCTACCACATTCAAATACATTCTACGGTGCTTCAAAGCACTTTCTACGTACTTCCTACAACATCCAAATACATTCTAAGGTGCTTCGAAGCACATTCTACGTACTTCCTACCACATCCAAATACATTCTAAGGTGCTTCGAAGCACATTTTACGTACTTCCTACCACATCCAAATACATTCTAAGGTGCTTCGAAGCACTTTCTGCGTACTTCCTAGTACATCCAAATACCTTTGAAGGGGCTTCGAAGCACTATCTACGTACTTCCTACCACATCCAAATACATTCTAAGGTGCTTCGAAGCACTTTCTACGTACTTCCTACCACATCCAAATACATTCTTAGGTGCTTCGAAGCACATTTTACGTACTTCCTACCACATCCAAATACATTTTAAGGTGCTTCGAAGCACATTTTACGTACTTCCTACCACATCCAAATACATTCTAAGGTGCTTCGAAGCACATTTTACGTACTTCCTACCACATCCAAATACATTTTAAGGTGCTTCGAAGCACATTTTACGTACTTATTACCACATCCAAATACATTCTAAGGTGCTTCGAAGCACTTTCTGCGTACTTCCTACCACATCCAAATACATTCTAAGGTGCTTCGAAGCACATTTTACGTACTTCCTACCACATCCAAATACATTCTAAGGTGCTTCGAAGCACTTTCTGCGTACTTCCTACCACATTCAAATACATTCTAAGGTGCTTCGAAGCAATTTCTACGTACTTCCTACCACATCCAAATACATTCTAAGGTGCTTCGAAGCACTTTCTACGTACTTCCTACCACATTCAAATACATTCTAAGGTGCTTCGAAGCACTTTCTACGTACTTCCTACCACATTCAAATACATTCTACGGTGCTTCAAAGCACTTTCTACGTACTTCCTACCACATCCAAATACATTCTAAGGTGCTTCGAAGCACATTTTACGTACTTCCTACCACATCCAAATACATTCTAAGGTGCTTCGAAGCACATTTTACGTACTTCCTACCACATCCAAATACATTCTAAGGTGCTTCGAAGCACATTCTACGTACTTCCTACCACATCCAAATACATTCTAAGGTGCTTCGAAGCACATTTTACGTACTTCCTACCACATCCAAATACATTCTTAGTTGCTTCGAAGCACTTTCTACGTACTTCCTACCACATCCAAATACATTTTAAGGTGCTTCGAAGCACATTTTACGTACTTCCTACCACATCCAAATACATTCTAAGGTGCTTCGAAGCACATTCTACGTACTTCCTACCACATCCAAATACATTCTAAGGTGCTTCGAAGCACATTTTACGTACTTCCTACCACATCCAAATACATTCTAAGGTGCTTCGAAGCACATTTTACGTACTTCCTACCACATCCAAATACATTCTAAGGTGCTTCGAAGCACTTTCTACGTACTTCCTACCACATCCAAATACATTCTTAGTTGCTTCGAAGCACTTTCTACGTACTTCCTACCACATCCAAATACATTTTAAGGTGCTTCGAAGCACATTTTACGTACTTCCTACCACATCCAAATACATTCTAAGGTGCTTCGAAGCACATTCTACGTACTTCCTACCACATCCAAATACATTCTAAGGTGCTTCGAAGCACATTTTACGTACTTCCTACCACATCCAAATACATTCTAAGGTGCTTCGAAGCACATTTTACGTACTTCCTACCACATCCAAATACATTCTAAGGTGCTTCGAAGCACTTTCTGCGTACTTCCTACCACATTCAAATACATTCTAAGGTGCTTCGAAGCACTTTCTACGTACTTCCTACCACATTCAAATACATTCTAAGGTGCTTCGAAGCACTTTCTACGTACTTCCTACCACATTCAAATACATTCTAAGGTGCTTCGAAGCACTTTCTACGTACTTCCTACCACATCCAAATACATTCTAAGGTGCTTCGAAGCACTTTCTACGTACTTCCTACCACATTCAAATACATTCTAAGGTGCTTCGAAGCACTTTCTGCGTACTTCCTATCACATTCAAATACATTCTAAGGTGCTTCGAAGCACTCTCTACGTACTTCCTACCACATTCAAATACATTCTAAGGTGCTTCGAAGCACTTTCTACGTACTTCCTACAACATTCAAATACATTCTAAGGTGCTTCGAAGCACTTTCTGCGTACTTCCTACCACATTCAAATACATTCTAAGGTGCTTCGAAGCACTTTCTGCGTACTTCCTACCACATTCAAATACATTCTAAGGTGCTTCGAAGCACTCTCTACGTACTTCCTACCACATTCAAATACATTCTAAGGTGCTTCGAAGCACTTTCTACGTACTTCCTACCACATTCAAATACATTCTAAGGTGCTCCGAAACACTTTTTACGTACTTCCTACCACATCCAAATACATTCTAAGGTGCTTCGAAGCACTTTCTACGTACTTCCTACCACATCCAAATACATTCTAAGGTGCTTCGAAACACTTTCTACGTACTTCCTACCACATCCAAATACATTCTAAGGTGCTTCGAAACACTTTTTACGTACTTCCTACCACATCCAAATACATTCTAAGGTGCTTCGAAGCACTTTCTACGTACTTCCTACCACATCCAAATACATTCTAAGGTGCTTCGAAGCACTTTCTACGTACTTCCTACCACATCCAAATACATTCTAAGGTGCTTCGAAACACTTTCTACGTACTTCCTAGTACATTCAAATACCTTTGAAGGGGCTTCGAAGCACTTTTTACGTACTTCCTACCACATTCAAATACATTCTACGGTGCTTCGAAGCACTTTCTACGTACTTCCTACCACATCCAAATACATTCTACGGTGCTTCGAAGCACTTTCTACGTACTTCCTACCACATCCAAATACATTCTAAGTTGCTTCGAAGCACATTCAACGTACTTCTAACCACATCCAAATACATTCTAAGGTGCTTCGAAGCATTTTCTACGTACTTCTAACCACATCCAAATACATTCTAAGGTGCTTCGAAGCACTTTCTACGTACTTCCTACCACATCCAAATACATTCTAAGTTGCTTCGAAGCACATTCAACGTACTTCTAACCACATCCAAATACATTCTAAGGTGCTTCGAAGCATTTTCTACGTACTTCTAACCACATCCAAATACATTCTAAGGTGCTTCGAAGCACTTTCTACGTACTTCCTACCACATTCAAATACATTCTAAGTTGCTTCGAAGCACTTTCTACGTACTTCCTACCACATCCAAATACATTCTAAGGTGCTTCGAAGCACTTTCTACGTACTTCCTACCACATTCAAATACATTCTAAGTTGCTTCGAAGCACTTTCTACGTACTTCCTACCACATCCAAATACATTCTAAGGTGCTTCGAAGCACTTTCTACGTACTTCCTACCACATCCAAATACATTCTAAGGTGCTTCGAAACACTTTTTACGTACTTCCTACCACATCCAAATACATTCTAAGGTGCTTCGAAGCACTTTCTACGTACTTCCTACCACATCCAAATACATTCTAAGGTGCTTCGAAGCACTTTCTACGTACTTCCTACCACATCCAAATACATTCTAAGGTGCTTCGAAGCACTTTCTACGTACTTCCTAGTACATCCAAATACCTTTGAAGGAGCTTCGAAGCACTTTCTACGTACTTCCTACCACATTCAAATACATTCTACGGTGCTTCGAAGCACTTTCTACGTACTTCCTACCACATCCAAATACATTCTAAGGTGCTTCGAAGCACTTTCTACGTACTTCCTACCACATCCAAATACATTCTAAGGTGCTTCGAAACACTTTCTACGTACTTCCTAGTACATCCAAATACCTTTGAAGGGGCTTCGAAGCACTTTCTACGTACTTCCTACCACATCCAAATACATTCTAAGGTGCTTCGAAGCACTTTCTACGTACTTCCTACCACATTCAAATACATTCTACGGTGCTTCAAAGCACTTTCTACGTACTTCCTACCACATCCAAATACATTCTAAGGTGCTTCGAAGCACTTTCTACGTACTTCCTACCACATCCAAATACATTCTAAGGTGCTTCGAAACACTTTCTACGTACTTCCTAGTACATCCAAATACCTTTGAAGGGGCTTCGAAGCACTTTCTACGTACTTCCTACCACATCCAAATACATTCTAAGGTGCTTCGAAGCACTTTCTACGTACTTCCTAGTACATCCAAATACCTTTGAAGGAGCTTCGAAGCACTTTCTACGTACTTCCTACCACATTCAAATACATTCTACGGTGCTTCGAAGCACTTTCTACGTACTTCCTACCACATCCAAATACATTCTACGGTGCTTCGAAGCACTTTCTACGTACTTCCTACCACATTCAAATACATTCTACGGTACTTCGAAGCACTTTCTACGTACTTCCTACCTCATTCAAATACATTCTAAGGTGCTTCGAAGCACTTTCTACGTACTTCCTACCACATCCAAATACATTCTAAGGTGCTTCGAAACACTTTCTACGTACTTCCTACCACATCCAAATACATTCTAAGGTGCTTCGAAGCACTTTCTACGTACTTCCTACCACATCCAAATACATTCTAAGGTGCTTCGAAACACTTTCTACGTACTTCCTAGTACATCCAAATACCTTTGAAGGGGCTTCGAAGCACTTTCTACGTACTTCCTACCACATCCAAATACATTCTAAGGTGCTTCGAAACACTTTCTACGTACTTCCTAGTACATCCAAATACCTTTGAAGGGGCTTCGAAGCACTTTCTACGTACTTCCTACCACATCCAAATACATTCTAAGGTGCTTCGAAGCACTTTCTACGTACTTCCTACCACATCCAAATACATTCTAAGGTGCTTCGAAGCACTTTTTACGTACTTCCTACCACATCCAAATACATTCTAAGGTGCTTCGAAACACTTTCCACGTACTTCCTACCACATCCAAATACATTCTAAGGTGCTTCGAAACACTTTCAACGTACTTCCTAGTACATCCAAATACCTTTGAAGGGGCTTCGAAGCACTTTCTACGTACTTCCTACCACATCCAAATACATTCAAAGGTGCTTCGAAGCACTTTCTACGTACTTCCTACCACATCCAAATACATTCTAAGGTGCTTCGAAGCACTTTCTACGTACTTCCTATCACATCCAAATACATTCTAAGGTGCTTTGAAGCACTTTCTACGTACTTCCTACCACATCCAAATACATTCTCAGGTGCTTCGAAACACTTTCTACGTACTTCCTACCACATCCAAATACATTCTAAGGTGCTTCGAAACACTTTCCACGTACTTCCTACCACATCCAAATACCTTTGAAGGGGCTTCGAAGCACTTTCTACGTACTTCCTACCACATCCAAATACATTCTAAGGTGCTTCGAAACACTTTCTACGTACTTCCTAGTACATCCAAATACCTTTGAAGGGGCTTCGAAGCACTTTCTACGTACTTCCTACCACATCCAAATACATTCTAAGGCGCTTCGAAGCACTTTCTACGTACTTCCTACCACATCCAAATACATTCTAAGGTGCTTCGAAACACTTTCTACGTACTTCCTAGTACATCCAAATACCTTTGAAGGGGCTTCGAAGCACTTTCTACGTACTTCCTACCACATCCAAATACATTCTAAGGTGCTTCGAAGCACTTTCTACGTACTTCCTACCACATCCAAATACATTCTAAGTTGCTTCGAACACTTTCTACGTACTTCCTAGTACATCCAAATACCTTTGAAGGGGCTTCGAAGCACTTTCTACGTACTTCCTACCACATCCAAATACATTCTAAGGTGCTTCGAAGCACTTTCTACGTACTTCCTAGTACATCCAAATACCTTTGAAGGGGCTTCGAAGCACTTTCTACGTACTTCCTACCACATCCAAATACATTCTAAGGCGCTTCGAAGCACTTTCTACGTACTTCCTACCACATCCAAATACATTCTAAGGTGCTTCGAAACACTTTCTACGTACTTCCTATCACATTCAAATACATTCTAAGGTGCTTCGAAACACTTTCTACGTACTTCCTAGTACATCCAAATACCTTTGAAGGGGCTTCGAAGCACTTTCTACGTACTTCCTACCACATCCAAATACATTCTAAGGTGCTTCGAAGCACATTTTACGTACTTCCTACCACATCCAAATACATTCTAAGGTGCTTCGAAGCACTTTCTATGTACTTCCTACCACATCCCAATACATTCTAAGGTGCATCGAAGCACTTTCTACGTACTTCCTACCACATCCAAATACATTCTAAGGTGCTTCGAAGCACATTTTACGTACTTCCTACCACATCCAATTACATTCTAAGGTGCATCGAAGCACATTTTACGTTCTTCCTACCACATCCAAATACATTCTTAGGAGCTTCGAAGCACTTTCTACGTACTTCCTACCGCATCCAAATACATTCCAATGTGCTTCGAAGCACTTTCTACGTACTTCCTACCACATCCAAATACATTCTAAGGTGCTTCGAAGCACATTTTACGTACTTCCTACCACATCCAAATACATTCTAAGGTGCTTCGAAGCACTTTCTGCGTACTTCCTTCCACATCCAAATACATTCTAAGGTGCATCGAAGCTCATTTTACGTTCTTCCTACCACATCCAAATACATTCTTAGGAGCTTCGAAGCACTTTCTGCGTACTTCCTTCCACATCCAAATACTTTCTAAGGTGCTTCGAAGCACTTTCTGCGTACTTCCTTCCACATCCAAATACATTCTAAGGTGCTTCGAAGCACTTTCTGCGTACTTCCTACCACATCCAAATACATTCTAAGGTGCATCGAAGCACTTTCTACGTACTTCCTACCACATCCAAATACATTCTAAGGTGCTTCGAAGCACATTTTACGTACTTCCTACCACATCCAATTACATTCTAAGGTGCATCGAAGCACATTTTACGTTCTTCCTACCACATCCAAATACATTCTTAGGAGCTTCGAAGCACTTTCTACGTACTTCCTACCGCATCCAAATACATTCCAATGTGCTTCGAAGCACTTTCTACGTACTTCCTACCACATCCAAATACATTCTAAGGTGCTTCGAAGCACATTTTACGTACTTCCTACCACATCCAAATACATTCTAAGGTGCTTCGAAGCACATTTTACGTACTTCTTACCACATCCAAATACATTCTAAGGTGCTTCGAAGCACTTTCTGCGTACTTCCTTCCACATCCAAATACATTCTAAGGTGCATCGAAGCTCATTTTACGTTCTTCCTACCACATCCAAATACATTCTTAGGAGCTTCGAAGCACTTTCTGCGTACTTCCTTCCACATCCAAATACTTTCTAAGGTGCTTCGAAGCACTTTCTGCGTACTTCCTTCCACATCCAAATACATTCTAAGGTGCTTCGAAGCACTTTCTACGTACTTCCTACCACATCCAAATACATTCTAAGGTGCTTCGAAGTACTTTCTACGTACTTCCTACCACATTCAAATACATTCTAAGGTGCTTCGAAGCACATTTTACGTACTTCCTACCACATCCAAATACATTCTAAGGTGCTTCGAAGCACTTTCTACTTACTTCCTACCACATCCAAATACATTCTAAAGTGCTTCGAAGCACTTTCTACGTACTTCCTACCACATCCAAATACATTCTAAGGTGCTTCGAAGCACTTTCTACGTACTTCCTACCACATCCAAATACATTCTAAGGTGCTCCGAAGCACTTTCCACGTACTTCCTACCACATTCAAATACATTCCAAGGTGCTTCGAAGCACTTTCTACGTACCTCCTACCACATCCAAATACATTCTAAGGTGCTTCGAAGCACTTTCTACGTACTTCCTACCACATCCAAATGCATTCTAAGGTGCTTCGAAGCACTTTCTACGTACTTCCTACCACATCCAAATACTTTCTAAGGTGCTTCGAAGCACTTTCTACGTACTTCCTACCACATCCAAATACATTCTAAGGTGCTTCGAAGCACTTTCTACGTACTTCCTACTACATCCAAATACTTTCTTAGGTGCTTCGAAGCACTTTCTACGTACTTCCTACCACATCCAAATACATTCTAAGGTGCTTCGAAGCACTTTCTACGTACTTCCTACCACATCCAAATACCTTTGAAGGTGCTTCGAAGCACATTTTACGAACTTCCTACCACATTCAAATACTTTCTAAGGTGCTTCGAAGCACTTTCTACTTACTTCCTACCACATCCCAATACATTCTAAGGTGCTTCGAAGCACTTTCTACGTACTTCCTACCACATCCAAATACCTTTGAAGGTGCTTCGAAGCACATTTTACGTACTTCCTACCACATTCAAATACTTTCTAAGGTGCTTCGAAGCACTTTCTACGTACTTCCTACCACATCCAAATACCTTCCAAGGTGCTTCGAAGCACATTTTACGTAATTCCTACCACATCCAAATACATTCTAAGGTGCTTCGAAGCACTTTCTACGTACTTCCTACCACATCCAAATACATTTTAAGTTGCTTCGAAGCACTTTCTACGTACTTCCTACCACATCCAAATACATTCTAAGGTGCTTCGAAGCACATTTTACGAACTTCCTACCACATTCAAATACTTTCTAAGGTGCTTCGAAGCACTTTCTACTTACTTCCTACCACATCCCAATACATTCTAAGGTGCTTCGAAGCACTTTCTACGTACTTCCTACCACATCCAAATACCTTTGAAGGTGCTTCGAAGCACATTTTACGTACTTCCTACCACATTCAAATACATTCTAAGGTGCTTCGAAGCACTTTCTACGTACTTCCTACCACATTCAAATACATTCTAAGGTGCTTCGAAGCACTTTCTACGTACTTCCTACCACATCCACATACATTATAAGGAGCTTCGAAGCACATTTTAGGTACTTCCTACCACATCCAAATACATTCTAAGTTGCTTCGAAGCACTTTCCACGTACTTCCTACCACATCCAAATACATTCTAAGGTGCTTCGAAGCACATTTTACGTACTTCCTACCACATCCAAATATATTCTAAGGTGCTTCGAAGCACTTTCTACGTACTTCCTACCACATCCAAGTACATTCTAAGGTGCTTCGAAGCACTTTCTACGTACTTCCTACCACATCCAAATACATTCCAATGTGCTTCGAAGCACTTTCTACGTACTTCCTACCACATCCAAATACATTCTAAGGTGCTTCGAAGCACATTTTACGTACTTCCTACCACATCCAAATATATTCTAAGGTGCTTCGAAGCACATTTTACGTACTTCTTACCACATCCAAATACATTCTAAGGTGCTTCGAAGCACTTTCTACTTACTTCCTACCACATCCCAAAACATTCTAAGGTGCTTCGAAGCACTTTCTACGTACTTCCTACCACATCCAAATACATTCTAAGGTGCTTCGAAGCACATTTTACGTACTTCCTACCACATCCAAATACATTCTAAGGTGCTTCGAAGCACTTTCTACGTACGTCCTACCACATCCAAATACATTCTAAGGTGCTTCGAAGCACATTTTACGTAATTCCTACAACATCCAAATACCTTTGAAGGTGCTTCGAAGCACATTTTACGTACTTCCTACCACATTCAAATACTTTCTAAGGTGCTTCGAAGCACTTTCTACGTACTTCCTACCACATCCAAATACATTCTAAGTTGCTTCGAAGCACTTTCTACGTACTTCCTACCACATCCAAATACATTCTAAGGTGCTTCGAAGCACATTTTACGAACTTCCTACCACATTCAAATACTTTCTAAGGTGCTTCGAAGCACTTTCTTCTTACTTCCTACCACAACCCAATACATTCTAAGGTGCTTCGAAGCACTTTCTACGTACTTCCTACCACATCCAAATACCTTTGAAGGTGCTTCGAAGCACATTTTACGTACTTCTTACCACATCCAAATACATTCTAAGGTGCTTCGAAGCACTTTCTACGTACTTCCTACCACATCCAAATACATTCTAAGGTGCTTCGAAGCACATTTTACGAACTTCCTACCACATTCAAATACTTTCTAAGGTGCTTCGAAGCACTTTCTTCTTACTTCCTACCACAACCCAATACATTCTAAGGTGCTTCGAAGCACTTTCTACGTACTTCCTACCACATCCAAATACCTTTGAAGGTGCTTCGAAGCACATTTTACGTACTTCTTACCACATCCAAATACATTCTAAGGTGCTTCGAAGCACTTTCTACGTACTTCCTACCACATCCAAATACATTCTAAGGTGCTTCGAAGCACTTTCTACGTACTTCCTACCACATCCAAATACATTCTAAGTTGCTTCGAAGCACTTTCCACGTACTTCCTACCACATTCAAATACATTCTACGGTGCTTCGAAGCACTTTCTACGTACTTCCTACCACATCCAAATACATTCTAAGGTGCTTCGAAGCACTTTCTACGTACTTCCTACCACATTCAAATACATTCTAAGGTGCTTTGAACCTTTTTCTACGTACTTCCTACCACATTCAAATACATTCTAAGGTGCTTCGAAGCACTTTCTACGTACTTCCTACCACATTCAAATACATTCTAAGGTGCTTCGAAGCACTTTCTACGTACTTCCTACCACATTCAAATACATTCTAAGGTGCTTCGAAGCACTTTCTACGTACTTCCTACCACATCCAAATACATTCTAAGGTGCTTCGAAGCACTTTCTACGTACTTCCTACCACATTCAAATACATTCTAAGGTGCTTCGAAGCACTTTCTACGTACTTCCTACCACATCCACATACATTATAAGGAGCTTCGAAGCACATTTTAGGTACTTCCTACCACATCCAAATACATTCTAAGTTGCTTCGAAGCACTTTCCACGTACTTCCTACCACATTCAAATACATTCTACGGTGCTTCGAAGCACTTTCTACGTACTTCCTACCACATCCAAATACATTCTAAGGTGCTTCGAAGCACTTTCTACGTACTTCCTACCACATTCAAATACATTCTAAGGTGCTTTGAACCTTTTTCTACGTACTTCCTACCACATTCAAATACATTCTAAGGTGCTTCGAAGCACTTTCTACGTACTTCCTACCACATTCAAATACATTCTAAGGTGCTTCGAAGCACTTTCTACGTACTTCCTACCACATTCAAATACATTCTAAGGTGCTTTGAACCTTTTTCTACGTACTTCCTACCACATCCAAATACATTCTAAGTTGCTTCGAAGCACTTTCCACGTACTTCCTACCACATTCAAATACATTCTACGATGCTTCGAAGCACTTTCTACGTACTTCCTACCACATTCAAATACATTCTAAGGTGCTTCAAAGCACTTTCTACGTACTTCCTACCACATTCAAATACATTCTACGGTGCTTCAAAGCACTTTCTACGTACTTCCTACCACATTCAAATACATTCTAAGGTGCTTCGAAGCACTTTCTACGTACTTCCTACCACATTCAAATACATTCTAAGGTGCTTCGAAGCACTTTCTACGTACTTCCTACCACATCCAAATACATTATAAGGTGCTTCGAAGCACTTTCTTCGTACTTCCTACCACATTCAAATACATTCTAAGGTGCTTCGAAGCACTTTCTACGTACTTCCTACCACATCCAAATACATTCTAAGGTGCTTTGAACCCTTTTCTACGTACTTCCTACCACATTCAAATACATTCTAAGGTGCTTCGAAGCACTTTCTACGTACTTCCTACCACATTCAAATACATTCTAAGGTGCTTCGAAGCACTTTCTACGTACTTCCTACCACATCCAAATACATTCTAAGGTGCTTCGAAGCACATTTTACGAACTTCCTACCACATTCAAATAGTTTCTAAGGTGCTTCGAAGCACTTTCTACGTACTTCCTACCACATTCAAATACATTCTAAGGTGCTTCGAAGCACTTTCTACGTACTTCCTACCACATCCACATACATTATAAGGAGCTTCGAAGCACATTTTAGGTACTTCCTACCACATCCAAATACATTCTAAGGTGCTTCGAAGCACTTTCTACGTACTTCCTACCACATTCAAATACATTCTAAGGTGCTTCGAAGCACTTTCTACGTACTTCCTACCACATCCACATACATTATAAGGAGCTTCGAAGCACATTTTAGGTACTTCCTACCACATTCAAATACATTCTAAGGTGCTTCAAAGCACTTTCTACGTACTTCCTACCACATTCAAATACATTCTACGGTGCTTCGAAGCACTTTCTACGTACTTCCTACCACATCCAAATACATTCTAAGGTGCTTCGAAGCACTTTCTACGTACTTCCTACCACATTCAAATACATTCTAAGGTGCTTTGAACCTTTTTCTACGTACTTCCTACCACATTCAAATACATTCTAAGGTGCTTCGAAGCACTTTCTACGTACTTCCTACCACATTCAAATACATTCTAAGGTGCTTCGAAGCACTTTCTACGTACTTCCTACCACATTCAAATACATTCTAAGGTGCTTTGAACCTTTTTCTACGTACTTCCTACCACATCCAAATACATTCTAAGTTGCTTCGAAGCACTTTCCACGTACTTCCTACCACATTCAAATACATTCTACGATGCTTCGAAGCACTTTCTACGTACTTCCTACCACATTCAAATACATTCTAAGGTGCTTCAAAGCACTTTCTACGTACTTCCTACCACATTCAAATACATTCTACGGTGCTTCAAAGCACTTTCTACGTACTTCCTACCACATCCAAATACATTCTAAGTTGCTTCGAAGCACTTTCTTCGTACTTCCTACCACATTCAAATACATTCTAAGGTGCTTCGAAGCACTTTCTACGTACTTCCTACCACATTCAAATACATTCTAAGGTGCTTCGAAGCACTTTCTACGTACTTCCTACCACATTCAAATACATTCTAAGGTGCTTCGAAGCACTTTCTACGTACTTCCTACCACATCCAAATACATTATAAGGTGCTTCGAAGCACTTTCTTCGTACTTCCTACCACATTCAAATACATTCTAAGGTGCTTCGAAGCACTTTCTACGTACTTCCTACCACATCCAAATACATTCTAAGGTGCTTTGAACCTTTTTCTACGTACTTCCTACCACATTCAAATACATTCTAAGGTGCTTCGAAGCACTTTCTACGTACTTCCTACCACATTCAAATACATTCTAAGGTGCTTCGAAGCATTTTCTACGTACTTCCTACCACATCCAAATACATTCTAAGGTGCTTCGAAGCACATTTTACGAACTTCCTACCACATTCAAATACTTTCTAAGGTGCTTCGAAGCACTTTCTACGTAGTTCCTACCACATTCAAATACATTCTAAGGTGCTTCGAAGCACTTTCTACGTACTTCCTACCACATCCACATACATTATAAGGAGCTTCGAAGCACATTTTAGGTACTTCCTACCACATCCAAATACATTCTAAGTTGCTTCGAAGCACTTTCCACGTACTTCCTACCACATTCAAATACATTCTACGGTGCTTCGAAGCACTTTCTACGTACTTCCTACCACATCCAAATACATTCTAAGGTGCTTCGAAGCACTTTCTACGTACTTCCTACCACATTCAAATACATTCTAAGGTGCTTTGAACCTTTTTCTACGTACTTCCTACCACATTCAAATACATTCTAAGGTGCTTCGAAGCACTTTCTACGTACTTCCTACCACATTCAAATACATTCTAAGGTGCTTCGAAGCACTTTCTACGTACTTCCTACCACATTCAAATACATTCTAAGGTGCTTTGAACCTTTTTCTACGTACTTCCTACCACATCCAAATACATTCTAAGTTGCTTCGAAGCACTTTCTTCGTACTTCCTACCACATTCAAATACATTCTAAGGTGCTTCGAAGCACTTTCTACGTACTTCCTACCACATTCAAATACATTCTAAGGTGCTTCGAAGCACTTTCTACGTACTTCCTACCACATCCAAATACATTCTAAGGTGCTTCGAAGCACTTTCTACGTACTTCCTACCACATTCAAATACATTCTACGGTGCTTCAAAGCACTTTCTACGTACTTCCTACCACATCCAAATACATTCTAAGTTGCTTCGAAGCACTTTCTTCGTACTTCCTACCACATTCAAATACATTCTAAGGTGCTTCGAAGCACTTTCTACGTACTTCCTACCACATTCAAATACATTCTAAGGTGCTTCGAAGCACTTTCTACGTACTTCCTACCACATCCAAATACATTATAAGGTGCTTCGAAGCACTTTCTTCGTACTTCCTACCACATTCAAATACATTCTAAGGTGCTTCGAAGCACTTTCTACGTACTTCCTACCACATCCAAATACATTCTAAGGTGCTTCGAAGCACTTTCTAAGTACTTCCTACCACATCCAAATACATTCTAAGGTGCTTCGAAGCACTTTCTACGTACTTCCTACCACATCCAAATACATTCTAAGGTGCTTCGAAGCACATTTTACGAACTTCCTACCACATCCAAATACATTATAAGGTGCTTCGAAGCACTTTCTTCGTACTTCCTACCACATTCAAATACATTCTAAGGTGCTTCGAAGCACTTTCTACGTACTTCCTACCACATCCAAATACATTCTAAGGTGCTTTGAACCTTTTTCTACGTACTTCCTACCACATTCAAATACTTTCTAAGGTGCTTCGAAGCACTTTCTACGTACTTCCTACCACATTCAAATACATTCTAAGGTGCTTCGAAGCACTTTCTACGTACTTCCTACCACATCCACATACATTATAAGGAGCTTCGAAGCACATTTTAGGTACTTCCTACCACATCCAAATACATTCTAAGTTGCTTCGAAGCACTTTCCACGTACTTCCTACCACATTCAAATACATTCTACGGTGCTTCGAAGCACTTTCTACGTACTTCCTACCACATCCAAATACATTCTAAGGTGCTTCGAAGCACTTTCTTCGTACTTCCTACCACATTCAAATACATTCTAAGGTGCTTCGAAGCACTTTCTACGTACTTCCTACCACATTCAAATACATTCTAAGGTGCTTCGAAGCACTTTCTACGTACTTCCTACCACATCCAAATACATTATAAGGTGCTTCGAAGCACTTTCTTCGTACTTCCTACCACATTCAAATACATTCTAAGGTGCTTCGAAGCACTTTCTACGTACTTCCTACCACATCCAAATACATTCTAAGGTGCTTTGAACCTTTTTCTACGTACTTCCTACCACATTCAAATACATTCTAAGGTGCTTCGAAGCACTTTCTACGTACTTCCTACCACATTCAAATACATTCTAAGGTGCTTCGAAGCATTTTCTACGTACTTCCTACCACATCCAAATACATTCTAAGGTGCTTCGAAGCACATTTTAGGTACTTCCTACCACATCCAAATACATTCTAAGTTGCTTCGAAGCACTTTCCACGTACTTCCTACCACATTCAAATACATTCTACGGTGCTTCGAAGCACTTTCTACGTACTTCCTACCACATCCAAATACATTCTAAGGTGCTTCGAAGCACTTTCTACGTACTTCCTACCACATTCAAATACATTCTAAGGTGCTTTGAACCTTTTTCTACGTACTTCCTACCACATTCAAATACATTCTAAGGTGCTTCGAAGCACTTTCTACGTACTTCCTACCACATTCAAATACATTCTAAGGTGCTTCGAAGCACTTTCTACGTACTTCCTACCACATTCAAATACATTCTAAGGTGCTTTGAACCTTTTTCTACGTACTTCCTACCACATCCAAATACATTCTAAGTTGCTTCGAAGCACTTTCTTCGTACTTCCTACCACATTCAAATACATTCTAAGGTGCTTCGAAGCACTTTCTACGTACTTCCTACCACATTCAAATACATTCTAAGGTGCTTCGAAGCACTTTCTACGTACTTCCTACCACATCCAAATACATTATAAGGTGCTTCGAAGCACTTTCCACGTACTTCCTACCACATTCAAATACATTCTACGATGCTTCGAAGCACTTTCTACGTACTTCCTACCACATTCAAATACATTCTACGGTGCTTCAAAGCACTTTCTACGTACTTCCTACCACATTCAAATACATTCTACGGTGCTTCAAAGCACTTTCTACGTACTTCCTACCACATTCAAATACATTCTACGGTGCTTCAAAGCACTTTCTACGTACTTCCTACCACATCCAAATACATTCTAAGTTGCTTCGAAGCACTTTCTTCGTACTTCCTACCACATTCAAATACATTCTAAGGTGCTTCGAAGCACTTTCTACGTACTTCCTACCACATTCAAATACATTCTAAGGTGCTTCGAAGCACTTTCTACGTACTTCCTACCACATTCAAATACATTCTAAGGTGCTTCGAAGCACTTTCTACGTACTTCCTACCACATTCAAATACATTCTAAGGTGCTTTGAACCTTTTTCTACGTACTTCCTACCACATCCAAATACATTCTAAGTTGCTTCGAAGCACTTTCTTCGTACTTCCTACCACATTCAAATACATTCTAAGGTGCTTCGAAGCACTTTCTACGTACTTCCTACCACATTCAAATACATTCTAAGGTGCTTCGAAGCACTTTCTACGTACTTCCTACCACATCCAAATACATTATAAGGTGCTTCGAAGCACTTTCCACGTACTTCCTACCACATTCAAATACATTCTACGATGCTTCGAAGCACTTTCTACGTACTTCCTACCACATTCAAATACATTCTACGGTGCTTCAAAGCACTTTCTACGTACTTCCTACCACATTCAAATACATTCTACGGTGCTTCAAAGCACTTTCTACGTACTTCCTACCACATTCAAATACATTCTACGGTGCTTCAAAGCACTTTCTACGTACTTCCTACCACATCCAAATACATTCTAAGTTGCTTCGAAGCACTTTCTTCGTACTTCCTACCACATTCAAATACATTCTAAGGTGCTTCGAAGCACTTTCTACGTACTTCCTACCACATTCAAATACATTCTAAGGTGCTTCGAAGCACTTTCTACGTACTTCCTACCACATCCAAATACATTATAAGGTGCTTCGAAGCACTTTCTTCGTACTTCCTACCACATTCAAATACATTCTAAGGTGCTTCGAAGCACTTTCTACGTACTTCCTACCACATCCAAATACATTCTAAGGTGCTTCGAAGCACTTTCTAAGTACTTCCTACCACATCCAAATACATTCTAAGGTGCTTCGAAGCACTTTCTACGTACTTCCTACCACATCCAAATACATTATAAGGTGCTTCGAAGCACTTTCTTCGTACTTCCTACCACATTCAAATACATTCTAAGGTGCTTCGAAGCACTTTCTACGTACTTCCTACCACATTCAAATACATTCTAAGGTGCTTCGAAGCACTTTCTACGTACTTCCTACCACATTCAAATACATTCTAAGGTGCTTCGAAGCACTTTCTACGTACTTCCTACCACATTCAAATACATTCTAAGTTGCTTCGAAGCACTTTCCACGTACTTCCTACCACATTCAAATACATTCTACGATGCTTCGAAGCACTTTCTACGTACTTCCTACCACATTCAAATACATTCTAAGGTGCTTCAAAGCACTTTCTACGTACTTCCTACCACATTCAAATACATTCTACGGTGCTTCAAAGCACTTTCTACGTACTTCCTACCACATCCAAATACATTCTAAGTTGCTTCGAAGCACTTTCTACGTACTTCCTACCACATCCAAATACATTCTAAGGTGCTTCGAAGCACTTTCTACGTACTTCCTACCACATTCAAATACATTCTACGGTGCTTCAAAGCACTTTCTACGTACTTCCTACCACATCCAAATACATTCTAAGTTGCTTCGAAGCACTTTCTTCGTACTTCCTACCACATTCAAATACATTCTAAGGTGCTTCGAAGCACTTTGTACGTACTTCCTACCACATCCAAATACATTCTAAGGTGCTTCGAAGCACTTTCTACGTACTTCCTACCACATCCAAATACATTCTAAGGTGCTTCGAAGCACTTTCTACGTACTTCCTACCACATCCACATACATTATAAGGAGCTTCGAAGCACATTTTAGGTACTTCCTACCACATTCAAATACATTCTAAGTTGCTTCGAAGCACTTTCCACGTACTTCCTACCACATTCAAATACATTCTAAGGTGCTTCGAAGCACTTTGTACGTACTTCCTACCACATCCAAATACATTCTAAGGTGCTTCGAAGCACTTTCTACGTACTTCCTACCACATCCAAATACATTCTAAGTTGCTTCGAAGCACTTTCTACGTACTTCCTACCACATTCAAATACATTCTACGGTGCTTCAAAGCACTTTCTACGTACTTCCTACCACATTCAAATACATTCTACGGTGCTTCAAAGCACTTTCTACGTACTTCCTACCACATCCAAATACATTCTAAGTTGCTTCGAAGCACTTTCTTCGTACTTCCTACCACATTCAAATACATTCTAAGGTGCTTCGAAGCACTTTGTACGTACTTCCTACCACATCCAAATACATTCTAAGGTGCTTCGAAGCACTTTCTACGTACTTCCTACCACATCCAAATACATTCTAAGGTGCTTCGAAGCACTTTCTACGTACTTCCTACCACATCCACATACATTATAAGGAGCTTCGAAGCACATTTTAGGTACTTCCTACCACATTCAAATACATTCTAAGTTGCTTCGAAGCACTTTCCACGTACTTCCTACCACATTCAAATACATTCTAAGGTGCTTCGAAGCACTTTGTACGTACTTCCTACCACATTCAAATACATTCTAAGGTGCTTCAAAGCACTTTCTTCGTACTTCCTACCACATTCAAATACATTCTAAGGTGCTTCGAAGCACTTTCTACGTACTTCCTACCACATTCAAATACATTCTAAGGTGCTTCGAAGCACTTTCTACGTACTTCCTACCACATTCAAATACATTCTAAGGTGCTTCGAAGCACTTTCTACGTACTTCCTACCACATTCAAATACATTCTAAGGTGCTTCGAAGCACTTTCTACGTACTTCCTACCACATTCAAATACATTCTAAGGTGCTTCGAAGCACTTTCTTCGTACTTCCTACCACATTCAAATACATTCTAAGGTGCTTCGAAGCACTTTCTACGTACTTCCTACCATATCCAAATACTTTCCAAGGTGCTTCGAAGCACTTTTTACGTACTTCTTACCATATCCAAATACTTTCCAAGGTGCTTCGAAGCACTTTTTACGTACTTCTTACCATATCCAAATACTTTCCAAGGTGCTTCGAAGCACTTTCTACGTACTTCCTACCATATCCAAATACTTTTCAATGTGCTTCGAAGCACTTTTTACGTACTTCTTACCATATCCAAATACTTTCCAAGGTGCTTCGAAGCACTTTTTACGTACTTCTTACCATATCCAAATACTTTTCAATGTGCTTCGAAGCACTTTTTACGTACTTCCTACCACATTCAAATACATTCTAAGGTGCTTCAACGCACTTTCTACGTACTTCCTACCACATTCAAATACATTCTAAGGTGCTTCGAAGCACTTTCTACGTACTTCCTACCACATTCAAATACATTCTACGGTGCTTCAACGCACTTTCTACGTACTTCCTACCACATTCAAATACATTCTACGGTGCTTCAACGCACTTTCTACGTACTTCCTACCACATTCAAATACATTCTAAGGTGCTTCGAAGCACTTTCTACGTACTTCCTACCACATTCAAATACATTCTAAGGTGCTTCGAAGCACTTTCTACGTACTTCCTACCATATCCAAATACTTTCCAAGGTGCTTCGAAGCACTTTTTACGTACTTCTCACCATATCCAAATACTTTCCAAGGTGCTTCGAAGCACTTTCTACGTACTTCCTACCACATCCAAATACATTCTAAGGTGCTTCGAAGCACTTTCTGCGTACTTCCTACCACATTCAAATACATTCTAAGGTGCTTCGAAGCACTTTCTACGTACTTCCTACCACATTCAAATACATTCTATGGTGCTTCGAAGCACTTTCTACGTACTTCCTACCACATCCAAATACATTCTAAGTTGCTTCGAACACTCTCTACGTACTTCCTACCACATTCAAATACATTCTAAGGTGCTTCAAAGCACTTTCTACGTACTTCCTACCACATTCAAATACATTCTAAGGTGCTTCGAAGCACTTTCTACGTACTTCCTACCACATCCAAATACATTCTTAGTTGCTTAGAAGCACTTTCTACGTACTTCCTAACACATCCAAATACATTCTTAGTTGCTTAGAAGCACTTTCTACGTACTTCCTACCACATTCAAATACATTCTAAGGTGCTTCGAAGCACTTTCTACGTACTTCCTACCACATCCAAATACATTCTTAGTTGCTTAGAAGCACTTTCTACGTACTTCCTAACACATCCAAATACATTCTTAGTTGCTTAGAAGCACTTTCTACGTACTTCCTACCACATTCAAATACATTCTAAGGTGCTTCGAAGCACTTTCTGCGTACTTCCTACCACATTCAAATACATTCTAAGGTGCTTCGAAGCACTTTCTACGTACTTCCTACCACATCCAAATACATTCTTAGTTGCTTAGAAGCACTTTCTACGTACTTCCTAACACATTAAAATACATTCTTAGTTGCTTAGAAGCACTTTCTACGTACTTCCTACCACATTCAAATACATTCTACGGTGCTTCGAAGCACTTTCTACGTACTTCCTACCACATCCAAATACATTCTAAGGTGCTTCGAAGCACTTTCTGCGTACTTCCTACCACATTCAAATACATTCTAAGGTGCTTCGAAGCACTTTCTACGTACTTCCTACCACATTCAAATACATTCTAAGGTGCTTCGAAGCACTTTCTGCGTACTTCCTACCACATTCAAATACATTCTAAGGTGCTTCGAAGCACTTTCTACGTACTTCCTACCACATTCAAATACATTCTAAGGTGCTTCGAAGCACTTTCTGCGTACTTCCTACCACATTCAAATACATTCTAAGGTGCTTCGAAGCACTTTCTACGTACTTCCTACCACATTCAAATACATTCTATGGTGCTTCGAAGCACTTTCTACGTACTTCCTACCACATTCAAATACATTCTAAGGTGCTTCGAAGCACTTTCTACGTACTTCCTACCACATTCAAATACATTCTAAGGTGCTTCAAAGCACTTTCTGCGTACTTCCTACCACATTCAAATACATTCTAAGGTGCTTCGAAGCACTTTCTACGTACTTCCTACCACATCCAAATACATTCTAAGGTGCTTCGAAGCACTTTCTACGTACTTCCTAACACATCCAAATACATTCTTAGTTGCTTAGAAGCACTTTCTACGTACTTCCTAACACATCCAAATACATTCTTAGTTGCTTAGAAGCACTTTCTACGTACTTCCTAACACATCCAAATACATTCTAAGTTGCTTAGAAGCACTTTCTACGTACTTCCTACCACATCCAAATACATTCTAAGTTGCTTCGATGCACTTTTTACGTACTTCCTACCACATTCAAATACATTCTAAGTTGCTTCGAACACTTTCTACGTACTTCCTAACACATCCAAATACATTCTTAGTTGCTTAGAAGCACTTTCTACGTACTTCCTAACACATCCAAATACATTCTAAGTTGCTTAGAAGCACTTTCTACGTACTTCCTAACACATCCAAATACATTCTTAGTTGCTTAGAAGCACTTTCTACGTACTTCCTAACACATCCAAATACATTCTTAGTTGCTTAGAAGCACTTTCTACGTACTTCCTAACACATCCAAATACATTCTAAATTGCTTCGAAGCACTTTCTACGTACTTCCTACCACATCCAAATACATTCTAAGTTGCTTAGAAGCACTTTCTACGTACTTCCTAACACATCCAAATACATTCTTAGTTGCTTAGAAGCACTTTCTGCGTACTTCCTACCACATTCAAATACATTCTAAGGTGCTTCGAAGCACTTTCTGCGTACTTCCTACCACATTCAAATACATTCTAAGGTGCTTCAAAGCACTTTCTTCGTACTTCCTACCACATTCAAATACATTCTAAGGTGCTTCAAAGCACTTTCTACGTACTTCTTACCATATCCAAATACTTTCAAAGGTGCTTCGAAGCACTTTCTACGTACTTCCTACCACATCCAAATACATTCTAAGGTGCTTCGAAGCACTTTCTACGTACTTCCTACCACATCCAAATACATTCTAAGTTGCTTCGAACACTCTCTACGTACTTCCTACCACATTCAAATACATTCTAAGGTGCTTCGAAGCACTTTCTACGTACTTCCTACCACATTCAAATACATTCTAAGGTGCTTCGAAGCACTTTCTACGTACTTCCTACCACATTCAAATACATTCTAAGGTGCTTCGAAGCACTTTCTGCGTACTTCCTACCACATTCAAATACATTCTAAGGTGCTTCGAAGCACTTTCTACGTACTTCCTACCACATCCAAATACATTCTAAGGTGCTTCGAAGCACTTTCTACGTACTTCCTACCACATCCAAATACATTCTAAGGTGCTTCGAAGCACTTTCTACGTACTTCCTACCACATCCAAATACATTCTAAGTTGCTTCGAACACTCTCTACGTACTTCCTACCACATTCAAATACATTCTAAGGTGCTTCGAAGCACTTTCTACGTACTTCCTACCACATTCAAATACATTCTAAGTTGCTTCGAACACTCTCTACGTACTTCCTACCACATTCAAATACATTCTAAGGTGCTTCGAAGCACTTTCTGCGTACTTCCTACCACATTCAAATACATTCTAAGGTGCTTCGAAGCACTTTCTACGTACTTCCTACCACATCCAAATACATTCTAAGGTGCTTCGAAGCACTTTCTACGTACTTCCTAACACATCCAAATACATTCTTAGTTGCTTAGAAGCACTTTCTACGTACTTCCTAACACATCCAAATACATTCTTAGTTGCTTAGAAGCACTTTCTACGTACTTCCTAACACATCCAAATAAATTCTAAGTTGCTTAGAAGCACTTTCTACGTACTTCCTACCACATCCAAATACATTCTAAGTTGCTTCGATGCACTTTTTACGTACTTCCTACCACATTCAAATACATTCTAAGTTGCTTCGAACACTTTCTACGTACTTCCTAACACATCCAAATACATTCTTAGTTGCTTAGAAGCACTTTCTACGTACTTCCTAACACATCCAAATACATTCTAAGGTGCTTCGAAGCACTTTCTACGTACTTCCTACCACATTCAAATACATTCTATGGTGCTTCGAAGCACTTTCTACGTACTTCCTACCACATTCAAATACATTCTAAGGTGCTTCGAAGCACTTTCTGCGTACTTCCTACCACATTCAAATACATTCTAAGGTGCTTCGAAGCACTTTCTACGTACTTCCTACCACATCCAAATACATTCTAAGGTGCTTCGAAGCACTTTCTACGTACTTCCTAACACATCCAAATACATTCTTAGTTGCTTAGAAGCACTTTCTACGTACTTCCTAACACATCCAAATACATTCTAAGTTGCTTAGAAGCACTTTCTACGTACTTCCTACCACATCCAAATACATTCTAAGTTGCTTCGATGCACTTTTTACGTACTTCCTAACACATCCAAATACATTCTAAGTTGCTTAGAAGCACTTTCTACGTACTTCCTAACACATCCAAATACATTCTTAGTTGCTTCGAAGCACTTTCTGCGTACTTCCTACCACATTCAAATACATTCTAAGTTGCTTCGAACACTTTCTACGTACTTCCTAACACATCCAAATACATTCTTAGTTGCTTAGAAGCACTTTCTACGTACTTCCTAACACATCCAAATACATTCTAAGTTGCTTAGAAGCACTTTCTACGTACTTCCTAACACATCCAAATACATTCTTAGTTGCTTCGAAGCACTTTCTGCGTACTTCCTACCACATTCAAATACATTCTAAGGTGCTTCAAAGCACTTTCTTCGTACTTCCTACCACATTCAAATACATTCTAAGGTGCTTCAAAGCACTTTCTACGTACTTCTTACCATATCCAAATACTTTCAAAGGTGCTTCGAAGCACTTTCTACGTACTTCCTACCACATCCAAATACATTCTAAGGTGCTTCGAAGCACTTTCTACGTACTTCCTACCACATCCAAATACATTCTAAGTTGCTTCGAACACTCTCTACGTACTTCCTACCACATTCAAATACATTCTAAGGTGCTTCGAAGCACTTTCTACGTACTTCCTACCACATTCAAATACATTCTAAGGTGCTTCGAAGCACTTTCTACGTACTTCCTACCACATTCAAATACATTCTAAGGTGCTTCGAAGCACTTTCTGCGTACTTCCTACCACATTCAAATACATTCTAAGGTGCTTCGAAGCACTTTCTACGTACTTGCTACCACATTCAAATACATTCTAAGGTGCTTCGAAGCACTTTCTACGTACTTCCTACCACATTCAAATACATTCTAAGGTGCTTCGAAGCACTCTCTACGTACTTCCTACCACATTCAAATACATTCTAAGGTGCTTCGATGCACTCTCTACGTACTTCCTACCACATTCAAATACATTCTAAGGTGCTTCGAAGCACTTTCTGCGTACTTCCTACCACATTCAAATACATTCTAAGGTGCTTCGAAGCACTTTCTACGTACTTCCTACCACATTCAAATACATTCTAAGGTGCTTCGAAGCACTTTCTACGTACTTCCTACCACATTCAAATACATTCTAAGGTGCTTCGAAGCACTTTCTACGTACTTCCTACCACATTCAAATACATTCTAAGGTGCTTCGAAGCACTTTCTGCGTACTTCCTACCACATTCAAATACATTCTAAGGTGCTTCGAAGCACTTTCTACGTACTTCCTACCACATTCAAATACATTCTAAGGTGCTTCGAAGCACTCTCTACGTACTTCCTACCACATTCAAATACATTCTAAGGTGCTTCAAAGCACTTTCTTCGTACTTCCTACCACATTCAAATACATTCTAAGGTGCTTCGAAGCACTTTCTGCGTACTTCCTACCACATTCAAATACATTCTAAGGTGCTTCGAAGCACTCTCTACGTACTTCCTACCACATCCAAATACATTCTAAGTTGCTTCGAAGCACTTTCTACGTACTTCCTACCACATTCAAATACATTCTACGGTGCTTCAAAGCACTTTCTACGTACTTCCTACCACATTCAAATACATTCTAAGGTGCTTCGAAGCACTTTCTGCGTACTTCCTACCACATTCAAATACATTCTAAGGTGCTTCGAAGCACTTTCTACGTACTTCCTACCACATTCAAATACATTCTAAGGTGCTTCGAAGCACTTTCTGCGTACTTCCTACCACATTCAAATACATTCTAAGGTGCTTCGAAGCACTTTCTGCGTACTTCCTACCACATTCAAATACATTCTAAGGTGCTTCGAAGCACTCTCTACGTACTTCCTACCACATCCAAATACATTATAAGGTGCTTCGAAGCACTTTCTACGTACTTCCTACCACATTCAAATACATTCTACGGTGCTTCAAAGCACTTTCTACGTACTTCCTACCACATTCAAATACATTCTAAGGTGCTTCGAAGCACTTTCTGCGTACTTCCTACCACATTCAAATACATTCTAAGGTGCTTCGAAGCACTTTCTACGTACTTCCTACCACATTCAAATACATTCTAAGGTGCTTCAAAGCACTTTCTTCGTACTTCCTACCACATCCAAATACATTCTAAGTTGCTTCGAAGCACTTTCTACGTACTTCCTACCACATTCAAATACATTCTAAGGTGCTTCGAAGCACTTTCTGCGTACTTCCTACCACATTCAAATACATTCTAAGGTGCTTCGAAGCACTTTCTACGTACTTCCTACCACATTCAAATACATTCTACGGTGCTTCAAAGCACTTTCTACGTACTTCCTACCACATTCAAATACATTCTAAGGTGCTTCGAAGCACTTTCTGCGTACTTCCTACCACATTCAAATACATTCTAAGGTGCTTCGAACCACTTTCTACGTACTTCCTACCACATTCAAATACATTCTAAGGTGCTTCGAAGCACTTTCTGCGTACTTCCTACCACATCCAAATACCTTCCAAGGTGCTTCGAAGCACTTTCTACGTACTTCCTACCACATTCAAATACATTCTAAGGTGCTTCGAAGCACTTTCTGCGTACTTCCTACCACATTCAAATACATTCTAAGGTGCTTCGAAGCACTTTCTGCGTACTTCCTACCACATTCAAATACATTCTAAGGTGCTTCGAAGCACTCTCTACGTACTTCCTACCACATCCAAATACATTCTAAGTTGCTTCGAAGCACTTTCTACGTACTTCCTACCACATTCAAATACATTCTAAGGTGCTTCGAAGCACTTTCTGCGTACTTCCTACCACATTCAAATACATTCTAAGGTGCTTCGAAGCACTTTCTGCGTACTTCCTACCACATTCAAATACATTCTAAGGTGCTTCGAAGCACTCTCTACGTACTTCCTACCACATCCAAATACATTCTAAGTTGCTTCGAAGCACTTTCTACGTACTTCCTACCACATTCAAATACATTCTACGGTGCTTCAAAGCACTTTCTACGTACTTCCTACCACATTCAAATACATTCTAAGGTGCTTCGAAGCACTTTCTGCGTACTTCCTACCACATTCAAATACATTCTAAGGTGCTTCGAAGCACTTTCTGCGTACTTCCTACCACATTCAAATACATTCTAAGGTGCTTCGAAGCACTTTCTACGTACTTGCTACCACATTCAAATACATTCTAAGGTGCTTCGAAGCACTTTCTACGTACTTCCTACCACATTCAAATACATTCTAAGGTGCTTCGAAGCACTTTCTACGTACTTCCTACCACATTCAAATACATTCTAAGGTGCTTCGAAGCACTTTCTACGTACTTCCTACCACATTCAAATACATTCTAAGGTGCTTCGAAGCACTTTCTGCGTACTTCCTACCACATTCAAATACATTCTAAGGTGCTTCGAAGCACTTTCTACGTACTTCCTACCACATTCAAATACATTCTAAGGTGCTTCGAAGCACTTTCTACGTACTTCCTACCACATTCAAATACATTCTAAGGTGCTTCGAAGCACTTTCTACGTACTTCCTACCACATTCAAATACATTCTAAGGTGCTTCGAAGCACTTTCTGCGTACTTCCTACCACATTCAAATACATTCTAAGGTGCTTCGAAGCACTTTCTGCGTACTTCCTACCACATTCAAATACATTCTAAGGTGCTTCGAAGCACTCTCTACGTACTTCCTACCACATCCAAATACATTCTAAGTTGCTTCGAAGCACTTTCTACGTACTTCCTACCACATTCAAATACATTCTACGGTGCTTCAAAGCACTTTCTACGTACTTCCTACCACATTCAAATACATTCTAAGGTGCTTCGAAGCACTTTCTGCGTACTTCCTACCACATTCAAATACATTCTAAGGTGCTTCGAAGCACTTTCTACGTACTTCCTACCACATTCAAATACATTCTAAGGTGCTTTGAAGTACATTTTACGTACTTCCTACCACATTCAAATACATTCTACGGTGCTTCGAAGCACTTTCTAAGTACTTTCTACCACATTCAAATACATTCTACGATGCTTCGAAGCACTTTCTACTTACTTCCTACCACATTCAAATACATTCTAAGGTGCTTCGAAGCACTTTCTACGTACTTTCTACCACATTCAAATACATTCTACGGTGCTTCGAACCACTTTCTACGTACTTCCTACCACATTCAAATACATTCTAAGGTGCTTCGAAGCACTTTCTACGTACTTCCTACCACATTCAAATACATTCTAAGGTGCTTCGAAGCACTTTCTGCGTACTTCCTACCACATTCAAATACATTCTAAGGTGCTTCGAAGCACTTTCTACGTACTTGCTACCACATTCAAATACATTCTAAGGTGCTTCGAAGCACTTTCTACGTACTTCCTACCACATTCAAATACATTCTAAGGTGCTTCGAAGCACTTTCTACGTACTTCCTACCACATTCAAATACATTCTAAGGTGCTTCGAAGCACTTTCTACGTACTTCCTACCACATTCAAATACATTCTAAGGTGCTTCGAAGCACTTTCTGCGTACTTCCTACCACATTCAAATACATTCTAAGGTGCTTCGAAGCACTTTCTACGTACTTCCTACCACATTCAAATACATTCTAAGGTGCTTCGAAGCACTTTCTGCGTACTTCCTACCACATTCAAATACATTCTAAGGTGCTTCGAAGCACTTTCTACGTACTTGCTACCACATTCAAATACATTCTAAGGTGCTTCGAAGCACTTTCTGCGTACTTCCTACCACATTCAAATACATTCTAAGGTGCTTCGAAGCACTCTCTACGTACTTCCTACCACATCCAAATACATTCTAAGTTGCTTCGAAGCACTTTCTACGTACTTGCTACCACATTCAAATACATTCTAAGGTGCTTCGAAGCACTTTCTACGTACTTCCTACCACATTCAAATACATTCTAAGGTGCTTCGAAGCACTTTCTACGTACTTCCTACCACATTCAAATACATTCTAAGGTGCTTCGAAGCACTTTCTACGTACTTCCTACCACATTCAAATACATTCTAAGGTGCTTCGAAGCACTTTCTGCGTACTTCCTACCACATTCAAATACATTCTAAGGTGCTTCGAAGCACTTTCTGCGTACTTCCTACCACATTCAAATACATTCTAAGGTGCTTCGAAGCACTTTCTGCGTACTTCCTACCACATTCAAATACATTCTAAGGTGCTTCGAAGCACTCTCTACGTACTTCCTACCACATCCAAATACATTCTAAGTTGCTTCGAAGCACTTTCTACGTACTTCCTACCACATTCAAATACATTCTAAGGTGCTTCGAAGCACTTTCTACGTACTTCCTACCACATTCAAATACATTCTAAGGTGCTTCGAAGCACTTTCTGCGTACTTCCTACCACATTCAAATACATTCTAAGGTGCTTCGAAGCACTCTCTACGTACTTCCTACCACATCCAAATACATTCTAAGTTGCTTCGAAGCACTTTCTACGTACTTCCTACCACATTCAAATACATTCTACGGTGCTTCAAAGCACTTTCTACGTACTTCCTACCACATTCAAATACATTCTAAGGTGCTTCGAAGCACTTTCTGCGTACTTCCTACCACATTCAAATACATTCTAAGGTGCTTCGAAGCACTTTCTGCGTACTTCCTACCACATTCAAATACATTCTAAGGTGCTTCGAAGCACTTTCTACGTACTTGCTACCACATTCAAATACATTCTAAGGTGCTTCGAAGCACTTTCTACGTACTTCCTACCACATTCAAATACATTCTAAGGTGCTTCGAAGCACTTTCTACGTACTTCCTACCACATTCAAATACATTCTAAGGTGCTTCGAAGCACTTTCTACGTACTTCCTACCACATTCAAATACATTCTAAGGTGCTTCGAAGCACTTTCTGCGTACTTCCTACCACATTCAAATACATTCTAAGGTGCTTCGAAGCACTTTCTACGTACTTCCTACCACATTCAAATACATTCTAAGGTGCTTCGAAGCACTTTCTACGTACTTCCTACCACATTCAAATACATTCTAAGGTGCTTCGAAGCACTTTCTACGTACTTCCTACCACATTCAAATACATTCTAAGGTGCTTCGAAG
The DNA here is from genome assembly GCF_943734705.1 of Anopheles coustani. Classification (NCBI taxonomy): domain Eukaryota; kingdom Metazoa; phylum Arthropoda; class Insecta; order Diptera; family Culicidae; genus Anopheles; species Anopheles coustani. The sequence goes on along the minus strand of NW_026525432.1, from coordinate 404,332 downwards.
CACTTTCTGCGTACTTCCTACCACATTCAAATACATTCTAAGGTGCTTCGAAGCACTTTCTGCGTACTTCCTACCACATTCAAATACATTCTAAGGTGCTTCGAAGCACTCTCTACGTACTTCCTACCACATCCAAATACATTCTAAGTTGCTTCGAAGCACTTTCTACGTACTTCCTACCACATTCAAATACATTCTACGGTGCTTCAAAGCACTTTCTACGTACTTCCTACCACATTCAAATACATTCTAAGGTGCTTCGAAGCACTTTCTGCGTACTTCCTACCACATTCAAATACATTCTAAGGTGCTTCGAACCACTTTCTACGTACTTCCTACCACATTCAAAGACATTCTAAGGTGCTTTGAAGTACATTTTACGTACTTCCTACCACATTCAAATACATTCTACGGTGCTTCGAAGCACTTTCTACGTACTTTCTACCACATTCAAATACATTCTACGATGCTTCGAAGCACTTTCTACTTACTTCCTACCACATTCAAATACATTCTAAGGTGCTTCGAAGCACTTTCTACGTACTTTCTACCACATTCAAATACATTCTACGGTGCTTCGAACCACTTTCTACGTACTTCCTACCACATTCAAATACATTCTAAGGTGCTTCGAAGCACTTTCTACGTACTTTCTACCACATTCAAATACATTCTACGGTGCTTCGAAGCACTTTCTACGTACTTCCTACCACATTCAAATACATTCTAAGGTGCTTCGAAGCACTTTCTACGTACTTCCTACCACATTCAAATACATTCTAAGGTGCTTCGAAGCACTTTCTACGTACTTCCTACCACATTCAAATACATTCTACGGTGCTTCGAACCACTTTCTACGTACTTCCTACCACATTCAAATACATTCTAAGGTGCTTCGAAGCACTTTCTACGTACTTTCTACCACAATCAAATACATTCTACGGTGCTTCGAAGCACTTTCTACGTACTTCCTACCACATCCAAATACCTTCCAAGGTGCTTCGAAGTACATTTTACGTACTTCCTACCACATTCAAATACATTCTACGATGCTTCGAAGCACTTTCTACGTACTTCCTACCACATTCAAATACATTCTAAGGTGCTTCGAAGCACTTTCTACGTACTTCCTACCACATTCAAATACATTCTAAGGTGCTTCGAAGCACTTTCTACGTACTTTCTACCACATTCAAATACATTCTACGGTGCTTCGAACCACTTTCTACGTACTTCCTACCACATTCAAATACATTCTAAGGTGCTTCGAAGCACTTTCTACGTACTTTCTACCACATTCAAATACATTCTACGGTGCTTCGAAGCACTTTCTACGTACTTCCTACCACATTCAAATACATTCTAAGGTGCTTCGAAGCACTTTCTACGTACTTCCTACCACATTCAAATACATTCTAAGGTGCTTCGAAGCACTTTCTACGTACTTCCTACCACATTCAAATACATTCTACGGTGCTTCGAACCACTTTCTACGTACTTCCTACCACATTCAAATACATTCTAAGGTGCTTCGAAGCACTTTCTACGTACTTCCTACCACATTCAAATACATTCTACGGTGCTTCGAACCACTTTCTACGTACTTCCTACCACATTCAAATACATTCTAAGGTGCTTCGAAGCACTTTCTACGTACTTCCTACCACATCCAAATACATTCTTAGGTGCTTCGAAGCACTTTCTACGTACTTCCTACCACATTCAAATACATTCTAAGGTGCTTCGAAGCACTTTCTACGTACTTCCTACCACATTCAAATACATTCTAAGGTGCTTCAAAGCACTTTCTTCGTACTTCCTACCACATTCAAATACATTATAAGGTGCTTCGAAGCACTTTCTGCGTACTTCCTACCACATCCAAATACCTTCCAAGGTGCTTCGAAGTACATTTTACGTACTTCCTACCACATTCAAATACATTCTAAGGTGCTTCGAACCACTTTCTACGTACTTCCTACCACATTCAAATACATTCTAAGGTGCTTCGAAGCACTTTCTGCGTACTTCCTACCACATCCAAATACCTTCCAAGGTGCTTCGAAGTACATTTTACGTACTTCCTACCACATTCAAATACATTCTAAGGTGCTTCGAACCACTTTCTACGCACTTCCTACCACATTCAAATACATTCTAAGGTGCTTCGAAGCACTTTCTACGTACTTCCTACCACATTCAAATACATTCTAAGGTGCTTCGAAGCACTTTCTACGTACTTTCTACCACATTCAAATACATTCTAAGGTGCTTCGAAGCACTTTCTACGTACTTCCTACCACATTCAAATACATTCTACGGTGCTTCAAAGCACTTTCTACGTACTTCCTACCACATTCAAATACATTCTAAGTTGCTTCGAAGCACTTTCTACGTACTTCCTACCACATTCAAATACATTCTACGGTGCTTCAAAGCACTTTCTACGTACTTCCTACCACATTCAAATACATTCTAAGGTGCTTCGAAGTACTTTCTGCGTACTTCCTACCACATTCAAATACATTCTAAGGTGCTTCGAAGCACTTTCTGCGTACTTCCTACCACATTCAAATACATTCTAAGGTGCTTCGAAGCACTCTCTACGTACTTCCTACCACATCCAAATACATTCTAAGTTGCTTCGAAGCACTTTCTACGTACTTCCTACCACATTCAAATACATTCTACGGTGCTTCAAAGCACTTTCTACGTACTTCCTACCACATTCAAATACATTCTAAGGTGCTTCAAAGCACTTTCTTCGTACTTCCTACCACATCCAAATACATTCTAAGTTGCTTCGAAGCACTTTCTACGTACTTCCTACCACATTCAAATACATTCTAAGGTGCTTCGAAGCACTTTCTACGTACTTCCTACCACATTCAAATACATTCTAAGGTGCTTCGAAGCACTTTCTACGTACTTCCTACCACATTCAAATACATTCTACGGTGCTTCGAAGCACTTTCTACGTACTTCCTACCACATTCAAATACATTCTAAGGTGCTTCGAAGCACTTTCTACGTACTTCCTACCACATTCAAATACATTCTACGGTGCTTCAAAGCACTTTCTACGTACTTCCTACCACATTCAAATACATTCTAAGGTGCTTCGAAGCACTTTCTGCGTACTTCCTACCACATTCAAATACATTCTAAGGTGCTTCGAAGCACTTTCTGCGTACTTCCTACCACATTCAAATACATTCTAAGGTGCTTCGAAGCACTCTCTACGTACTTCCTACCACATCCAAATACATTCTAAGTTGCTTCGAAGCACTTTCTACGTACTTCCTACCACATTCAAATACATTCTACGGTGCTTCAAAGCACTTTCTACGTACTTCCTACCACATTCAAATACATTCTAAGGTGCTTCGAAGCACTTTCTGCGTACTTCCTACCACATTCAAATACATTCTAAGGTGCTTCGAAGCACTTTCTACGTACTTCCTACCACATTCAAATACATTCTAAGGTGCTTCGAAGCACTTTCTGCGTACTTCCTACCACATTCAAATACATTCTAAGGTGCTTCGAAGCACTTTCTGCGTACTTCCTACCACATTCAAATACATTCTAAGGTGCTTCGAAGCACTCTCTACGTACTTCCTACCACATCCAAATACATTCTAAGTTGCTTCGAAGCACTTTCTACGTACTTCCTACCACATTCAAATACATTCTACGGTGCTTCAAAGCACTTTCTACGTACTTCCTACCACATTCAAATACATTCTAAGGTGCTTCGAAGCACTTTCTGCGTACTTCCTACCACATTCAAATACATTCTAAGGTGCTTCGAAGCACTTTCTACGTACTTCCTACCACATTCAAATACATTCTAAGGTGCTTCAAAGCACTTTCTTCGTACTTCCTACCACATCCAAATACATTCTAAGTTGCTTCGAAGCACTTTCTACGTACTTCCTACCACATTCAAATACATTCTAAGGTGCTTCGAAGCACTTTCTGCGTACTTCCTACCACATTCAAATACATTCTAAGGTGCTTCGAAGCACTTTCTACGTACTTCCTACCACATTCAAATACATTCTACGGTGCTTCAAAGCACTTTCTACGTACTTCCTACCACATTCAAATACATTCTAAGGTGCTTCGAAGCACTTTCTGCGTACTTCCTACCACATTCAAATACATTCTAAGGTGCTTCGAACCACTTTCTACGTACTTCCTACCACATTCAAATACATTCTACGGTGCTTCAAAGCACTTTCTACGTACTTCCTACCACATTCAAATACATTCTAAGTTGCTTCGAAGCACTTTCTACGTACTTCCTACCACATTCAAATACATTCTACGGTGCTTCAAAGCACTTTCTACGTACTTCCTACCACATTCAAATACATTCTAAGTTGCTTCGAAGCACTTTCTACGTACTTCCTACCACATTCAAATACATTCTACGGTGCTTCGAACCACTTTCTACGTACTTCCTACCACATTCAAATACATTCTACGGTGCTTCAAAGCACTTTCTACGTACTTCCTACCACATTCAAATACATTCTAAGGTGCTTCGAAGCACTTTCTGCGTACTTCCTACCACATCCAAATACCTTCCAAGGTGCTTCGAAGTACATTTTACGTACTTCCTACCACATTCAAATACATTCTAAGGTGCTTCGAACCACTTTCTACGCACTTCCTACCACATTCAAATACATTCTAAGGTGCTTCGAACCACTTTCTACGTACTTCCTACCACATTCAAATACATTCTACGGTGCTTCAAAGCACTTTCTACGTACTTCCTACCACATTCAAATACATTCTAAGTTGCTTCGAAGCACTTTCTACGTACTTCCTACCACATTCAAATACATTCTACGGTGCTTCAAAGCACTTTCTACGTACTTCCTACCACATTCAAATACATTCTACGGTGCTTCGAACCACTTTCTACGTACTTCCTACCACATTCAAATACATTCTACGGTGCTTCAAAGCACTTTCTACGTACTTCCTACCACATTCAAATACATTCTAAGGTGCTTCGAAGCACTTTCTGCGTACTTCCTACCACATTCAAATACATTCTACGGTGCTTCGAAGCACTTTCTACGTACTTCCTACCACATTCAAATACATTCTACGGTGCTTCAAAGCACTTTCTACGTACTTCCTACCACATTCAAATACATTCTAAGTTGCTTCGAAGCACTTTCTACGTACTTCCTACCACATTCAAATACATTCTACGGTGCTTCAAAGCACTTTCTACGTACTTCCTACCACATTCAAATACATTCTAAGGTGCTTCGAAGCACTTTCTGCGTACTTCCTACCACATTCAAATACATTCTAAGGTGCTTCGAAGCACTTTCTGCGTACTTCCTACCACATTCAAATACATTCTAAGGTGCTTCGAAGCACTCTCTACGTACTTCCTACCACATCCAAATACATTCTAAGTTGCTTCGAAGCACTTTCTACGTACTTCCTACCACATTCAAATACATTCTACGGTGCTTCAAAGCACTTTCTACGTACTTCCTACCACATTCAAATACATTCTAAGGTGCTTCGAAGCACTTTCTGCGTACTTCCTACCACATTCAAATACATTCTAAGGTGCTTCAAAGCACTTTCTTCGTACTTCCTACCACATCCAAATACATTCTAAGTTGCTTCGAAGCACTTTCTACGTACTTCCTACCACATTCAAATACATTCTAAGGTGCTTCGAAGCACTTTCTGCGTACTTCCTACCACATTCAAATACATTCTAAGGTGCTTCGAAGCACTTTCTACGTACTTCCTACCACATTCAAATACATTCTACGGTGCTTCGAAGCACTTTCTACGTACTTCCTACCACATTCAAATACATTCTAAGTTGCTTCGAAGCACTTTCTACGTACTTCCTACCACATTCAAATACATTCTACGGTGCTTCAAAGCACTTTCTACGTACTTCCTACCACATTCAAATACATTCTAAGGTGCTTCGAAGCACTTTCTGCGTACTTCCTACCACATCCAAATACATTCTAAGGTGCTTCGAAGCACTTTCTACGTACTTCCTACCACATCCAAATACATTCTAAGTTGCTTCGAAGCACTTTCTACGTACTTCCTACCACATTCAAATACATTCTAAGTTGCTTCGAAGCACTTTCTACGTACTTCCTACCACATTCAAATACATTCTAAGTTGCTTCGAAGCACTTTCTACGTACTTCCTACCACATTCAAATACATTCTACGGTGCTTCAAAGCACTTTCTACGTACTTCCTACCACATTCAAATACATTCTAAGGTGCTTCGAAGCACTTTCTGCGTACTTCCTACCACATTCAAATACATTCTAAGGTGCTTCGAAGCACTTTCTGCGTACTTCCTACCACATTCAAATACATTCTAAGGTGCTTCGAAGCACTCTCTACGTACTTCCTACCACATCCAAATACATTCTAAGTTGCTTCGAAGCACTTTCTACGTACTTCCTACCACATTCAAATACATTCTACGGTGCTTCAAAGCACTTTCTACGTACTTCCTACCACATTCAAATACATTCTAAGGTGCTTCGAAGCACTTTCTGCGTACTTCCTACCACATTCAAATACATTCTAAGGTGCTTCAAAGCACTTTCTTCGTACTTCCTACCACATCCAAATACATTCTAAGTTGCTTCGAAGCACTTTCTACGTACTTCCTACCACATTCAAATACATTCTAAGGTGCTTCGAAGCACTTTCTGCGTACTTCCTACCACATTCAAATACATTCTAAGGTGCTTCGAAGCACTTTCTACGTACTTCCTACCACATTCAAATACATTCTACGGTGCTTCAAAGCACTTTCTACGTACTTCCTACCACATTCAAATACATTCTAAGGTGCTTCAAAGCACTTTCTTCGTACTTCCTACCACATTCAAATACATTCTAAGGTGCTTCGAAGCACTTTCTGCGTACTTCCTACCACATTCAAATACATTCTACGGTGCTTCAAAGCACTTTCTACGTACTTCCTACCACATTCAAATACATTCTAAGGTGCTTCAAAGCACTTTCTTCGTACTTCCTACCACATTCAAATACATTCTACGGTGCTTCAAAGCACTTTCTACGTACTTCCTACCACATTCAAATACATTCTAAGGTGCTTCGAAGCACTTTCTACGTACTTCCTACCACATTCAAATACATTCTAAGGTGCTTCGAAGAACTTTCTTCGTACTTCCTACCACATTCAAATACATTCTACGGTGCTTCAAAGCACTTTCTACGTACTTCCTACCACATTCAAATACATTCTAAGGTGCTTCGAAGCACTTTCTGCGTACTTCCTACCACATTCAAATACATTCTAAGGTGCTTCGAAGCACTCTCTACGTACTTCCTACCACATCCAAATACATTCTAAGTTGCTTCGAAGCACTTTCTACGTACTTCCTACCACATTCAAATACATTCTACGGTGCTTCAAAGCACTTTCTACGTACTTCCTACCACATTCAAATACATTCTAAGGTGCTTCGAAGCACTTTCTGCGTACTTCCTACCACATTCAAATACATTCTAAGGTGCTTCAAAGCACTTTCTTCGTACTTCCTACCACATCCAAATACATTCTAAGTTGCTTCGAAGCACTTTCTACGTACTTCCTACCACATTCAAATACATTCTAAGGTGCTTCGAAGCACTTTCTGCGTACTTCCTACCACATTCAAATACATTCTAAGGTGCTTCGAAGCACTTTCTACGTACTTCCTACCACATTCAAATACATTCTACGGTGCTTCGAAGCACTTTCTACGTACTTCCTACCACATTCAAATACATTCTAAGTTGCTTCGAAGCACTTTCTACGTACTTCCTACCACATTCAAATACATTCTACGGTGCTTCAAAGCACTTTCTACGTACTTCCTACCACATTCAAATACATTCTAAGGTGCTTCGAAGCACTTTCTGCGTACTTCCTACCACATTCAAATACATTCTAAGGTGCTTCGAAGCACTCTCTACGTACTTCCTACCACATCCAAATACATTCTAAGTTGCTTCGAAGCACTTTCTACGTACTTCCTACCACATTCAAATACATTCTAAGGTGCTTCGAAGCACTTTCTGCGTACTTCCTACCACATTCAAATACATTCTAAGGTGCTTCAAAGCACTTTCTTCGTACTTCCTACCACATCCAAATACATTCTAAGTTGCTTCGAAGCACTTTCTACGTACTTCCTACCACATTCAAATACATTCTAAGGTGCTTCGAAGCACTTTCTGCGTACTTCCTACCACATTCAAATACATTCTAAGGTGCTTCGAAGCACTTTCTACGTACTTCCTACCACATTCAAATACATTCTACGGTGCTTCGAAGCACTTTCTACGTACTTCCTACCACATTCAAATACATTCTAAGTTGCTTCGAAGCACTTTCTACGTACTTCCTACCACATTCAAATACATTCTACGGTGCTTCAAAGCACTTTCTACGTACTTCCTACCACATTCAAATACATTCTACGGTGCTTCGAAGCACTTTCTACGTACTTCCTACCACATTCAAATACATTCTAAGTTGCTTCGAAGCACTTTCTACGTACTTCCTACCACATTCAAATACATTCTACGGTGCTTCAAAGCACTTTCTACGTACTTCCTACCACATTCAAATACATTCTAAGGTGCTTCGAAGCACTTTCTGCGTACTTCCTACCACATTCAAATACATTCTAAGGTGCTTCGAAGCACTTTCTGCGTACTTCCTACCACATTCAAATACATTCTAAGGTGCTTCGAAGCACTTTCTACGTACTTCCTACCACATCCAAATACATTCTAAGTTGCTTCGAAGCACTTTCTACGTACTTCCTACCACATTCAAATACATTCTACGGTGCTTCAAAGCACTTTCTACGTACTTCCTACCACATTCAAATACATTCTAAGGTGCTTCGAAGCACTTTCTACGTACTTCCTACCACATTCAAATACATTCTAAGGTGCTTCAAAGCACTTTCTTCGTACTTCCTACCACATCCAAATACATTCTAAGTTGCTTCGAAGCACTTTCTACGTACTTCCTACCACATTCAAATACATTCTAAGGTGCTTCGAAGCACTTTCTGCGTACTTCCTACCACATTCAAATACATTCTAAGGTGCTTCGAAGCACTTTCTACGTACTTCCTACCACATTCAAATACATTCTACGGTGCTTCAAAGCACTTTCTACGTACTTCCTACCACATTCAAATACATTCTAAGGTGCTTCAAAGCACTTTCTTCGTACTTCCTACCACATTCAAATACATTCTAAGGTGCTTCGAAGCACTTTCTGCGTACTTCCTACCACATTCAAATACATTCTACGGTGCTTCAAAGCACTTTCTACGTACTTCCTACCACATTCAAATACATTCTAAGGTGCTTCAAAGCACTTTCTTCGTACTTCCTACCACATTCAAATACATTCTACGGTGCTTCAAAGCACTTTCTACGTACTTCCTACCACATTCAAATACATTCTAAGGTGCTTCGAAGCACTTTCTACGTACTTCCTACCACATTCAAATACATTCTAAGGTGCTTCGAAGAACTTTCTTCGTACTTCCTACCACATTCAAATACATTCTACGGTGCTTCAAAGCACTTTCTACGTACTTCTTACCACATTCAAATACATTCTAAGGTGCTTCGAAGCACTTTCTGCGTACTTCCTACCACATTCAAATACATTCTAAGGTGCTTCGAAGCACTTTCTACGTACTTCCTACCACATTCAAATACATTCTAAGGTGCTTCAAAGCACTTTCTACGTACTTCCTACCACATTCAAATACATTCTAAGGTGCTTCGAAGCACTTTCTACGTACTTCCTACCACATTCAAATACATTCTATGGTGCTTCGAAGCACTTTCTACGTACTTCCTACCACATTCAAATACATTCTAAGTTGCTTCGAAGCACTTTCTGCGTACTTCCTACCACATTCAAATACATTCTAAGGTGCTTCGAAGCACATTTTACGTACTTCCTACCACATCCAAATACATTCTAAGGTGCTTCGAAGCACTTTCTACGTACTTCCTACCACATCCAAATACATTCTAAGGTGCTTCGAAGCACTTTCTACGTACTTCTAACCACATCCAAATACATTCTAAGGTGCTTCGAAGCACTTTCTACGTACTGCTAACCACATCCAAATACATTCTAAGGTGCTTCGAAGCACTTTCTACGTACTTCCTACCACATCCAAATACATTCTAAGGTGCTTCGAAGCACTTTCTACGTACTTCCTACCACATCCAAATACATTCTAAGGTGCTTCGAAGCACTTTCTACGTACTTCTAACCACATCCAAATACATTCTAAGGTGCTTCGAAGCACTTTCTACGTACTTCCTACCACATCCAAATACATTCTAAGGTGCTTCGAAGCACTTTCTACGTACTTCCTACCACATCCAAATACATTCTAAGGTGCTTCGAAGCACTTTCTACGTACTTCCTACCACATCCAAATACATTCTAAGGTGCTTCGAAGCACTTTCTACGTACTTCCTACCACATTCAAATACATTCTAAGTTGCTTCGAAGCACTTTCTACGTACTTCCTACCACATCCAAATACATTCTAAGTTGCTTCGAAGCACTTTCTACGTACTTCTAACCACATCCAAATACATTCTAAGTTGCTTCGAAGTACTTTATACGTACTTCCTACCACATCCAAATACATTCTAAGTTGCTTCAAAGCACTTTCTACGTACTTCCTCCCACATCCAAATACATTCTAAGTTGCTTCGAAGCACTTTCTACGTACTTCCTACCACATCCAAAAACATTCTAAGTTGCTTCGAAGCACTTTTTACGTACTTCTTACCACATCCAAATACATTCTTAGTTGCTTCGAAGCACTTTCTACGTACTTCCTACCACATCCAAATACATTCTAAGTTGCTTCGAAGCACTTTCTACGTACTTCCTACCACATCCAAATACATTCTAAGTTGCTTCAAAGCACTTTCTACGTACTTCCTACCACATCCAAATACATTCTAAGTTGCTTCGAAGCACTTTCTACGTACTTCTTACCACATCCAAATACATTCTAAGTTGCTTCGAAGCACATTTTACGTACTTCCTACCACATCCAAATACATTCTAAGTTGCTTCGAAGCACATTTTACGTACTTCCTACCACATCCAAATACATTCTAAGTTGCTTCGAAGCACATTTTACGTACTTCCTACCACATCCAAATACATTCTAAGTTGCTTCAAAGCACATTTTACGTACTTCCTACCACATCCAAATACATTCTAAGGTGCTTCGCAGCACATTTTACGTACTTCCTACCACATCCAAATACATTCTAAGTTGCTTCGAAGCACTTTCTACGTACTTCCTACCACATCCAAATACATTCTAAGTTGCTTCGAAGCACTTTCTTCGTACTTCCTACCACATTCAAATACATTCTAAGGTGCTTCGAAGCACTTTCTGCGTACTTCCTACCACATCCAAATACATTCTAAGTTGCTTCAAAGCACTTTCTACGTACTTCCTCCCACATCCAAATACATTCTAAGTTGCTTCAAAGCACTTTCTACGTACTTCCTACCACATCCAAATACATTCTAAGTTGCTTCGAAGCACATTTTACGTACTTCCTCCCACATCCAAATACATTCTAAGTTGCTTCGAAGCACATTTTACGTACTTCCTACCACATCCAAATACATTCTAAGTTGCTTCGAAGCACTTTCTTCGTACTTCCTACCACATTCAAATACATTCTAAGTTGCTTCAAAGCACTTTCTACGTACTTCCTCCCACATCCAAATACATTCTAAGTTGCTTCGAAGCACTTTCTACGTACTTCCTACCACATCCAAATACATTCTAAGTTGCTTCGAAGCACATTTTACGTACTTCCTACCACATCCAAATACATTCTAAGGTGCTTCGAAGCACATTTTACGTACTTCCTACCACATCCAAATACATTCTAAGGTGCTTCGCAGCACATTTTACGTACTTCCTACCACATCCAAATACATTCTAAGTTGCTTCGAAGCACTTTCTACGTACTTCCTACCACATCCAAATACATTCTAAGTTGCTTCGAAGCACTTTCTTCGTACTTCCTACCACATTCAAATACATTCTAAGGTGCTTCGAAGCACTTTCTGCGTACTTCCTACCACATCCAAATACATTCTAAGTTGCTTCGAAGCACTTTCTACGTACTTCTTACCACATCCAAATACATTCTAAGTTGCTTCAAAGCACTTTCTACGTACTTCCTACCACATCCAAATACATTCTAAGTTGCTTCGAAGCACATTTTACGTACTTCCTCCCACATCCAAATACATTCTAAGTTGCTTCGAAGCACATTTTACGTACTTCCTACCACATCCAAATACATTCTAAGTTGCTTCGAAGCACTTTCTTCGTACTTCCTACCACATTCAAATACATTCTAAGTTGCTTCAAAGCACTTTCTACGTACTTCCTCCCACATCCAAATACATTCTAAGTTGCTTCGAAGCACTTTCTACGTACTTCCTACCACATCCAAATACATTCTAAGTTGCTTCGAAGCACATTTTACGTACTTCCTACCACATCCAAATACATTCTAAGGTGCTTCGAAGCACATTTTACGTACTTCCTACCACATCCAAATACATTCTAAGGTGCTTCGAAGCACATTTTACGTACTTCCTACCACATCCAAATACATTCTAAGTTGCTTCGAAGCACTTTCTACGTACTTCCTACCACATCCAAATACATTCTAAGTTGCTTCGAAGCACTTTCTTCGTACTTCCTACCACATTCAAATACATTCTAAGGTGCTTCGAAGCACTTTCTGCGTACTTCCTACCACATCCAAATACATTCTAAGTTGCTTCAAAGCACTTTCTACGTACTTCCTCCCACATCCAAATACATTCTAAGTTGCTTCGAAGCACTTTCTACGTACTTCCTACCACATCCAAATACATTCTAAGGTGCTTCGAAGCACATTTTACGTACTTCCTACCACATCCAAATACATTCTAAGGTGCTTCGAAGCACATTTTACGTACTTCCTACCACATCCAAATACATTCTAAGGTGCTTCGAAGCACATTTTACGTACTTCCTACCACATCCAAAAACATTCTAAGTTGCTTCGAAGCACTTTTTACGTACTTCCTACCACATCCAAATACATTCTTAGTTGCTTCGAAGCACTTTCTACGTACTTCCTACCACATCCAAATACATTCTAAGTTGCTTCGAAGCACTTTCTACGTACTTCCTACCACATCCAAATACATTCTAAGTTGCTTCAAAGCACTTTCTACGTACTTCCTACCACATCCAAATACATTCTAAGTTGCTTCGAAGCACTTTCTACGTACTTCTTACCACATCCAAATACATTCTAAGTTGCTTCGAAGCACTTTCTACGTACTTCTTACCACATCCAAATACATTCTAAGTTGCTTCGAAGCACATTTTACGTACTTCCTACCACATCCAAATACATTCTAAGTTGCTTCGAAGCACTTTCTACGTACTTCCTACCACATCCAAATACATTCTAAGTTGCTTCGAAGCACATTTTACGTACTTCCTACCACATCCAAACACCTTCCAAGGTGCTTCGAAGCACATTTTACGTACTTCCTACCACATCCAAATACCTTCCCAGGTGCTTCGAAGTACATTTTACGTACTTCCTACCACATCCAAATACATTCTAAGTTGCTTCGAAGCACTTTCTACGTACTTCCTACCACATCCAAATACCTTCCAAGGTGCTTCGAAGTACATTTTACGTACTTCCTACCACATCCAAATACATTCTAAGTTGCTTCGAAGCACATTTTACGTACTTCCTACCACATCCAAACACCTTCCAAGGTGCTTGGGAGCACATTTTACGTACTTCTTACCACATCCAAATACCTTCCAAGGTGCTTCGAAGTACATTTTACGTACTTCCTACCACATCCAAATACCTTCCAAGGTGCTTGGGAGCACATTTTACGTACTTCCTACCACATCCAAACACCTTCGAAGGTGCTTCGAAGCACATTTTACGTACTTCCGACCACATCCAAATACCTTCCAAGGTGCTTGGGAGCACATTTTACGTACTTCTTACCACATCCAAATACCTTCCAAGGTGCTTCGAAGTACATTTTACGTACTTCCCACCACATCCAAATACCTTCCAAGGTGCTTCGAAGCACATTTTACGTACTTCCTACCACATCCAAATACCTTCCAAGGTGCTTCGAAGTACATTTTACGTACTTCCGACCACATCCAAATACCTTCCAAGGTGCTTGGGAGCACATTTTACGTACTTCCTACCACATCCAAATACCTTCCAAGGTGCTTCGAAGCACATTTTACGTACTTCCTACCACATCCAAACACCTTCCAAGGTGCTTCGAAGCACATTTTACGTACTTCCTACCACATCCAAATACCTTCCCAGGTGCTTCGAAGTACATTTTACGTACTTCCTACCACATCCAAATACATTCTAAGTTGCTTCGAAGCACTTTCTACGTACTTCCTACCACATCCAAATACCTTCCAAGGTGCTTCGAAGTACATTTTACGTACTTCCTACCACATCCAAATACATTCTAAGTTGCTTCGAAGCACATTTTACGTACTTCCTACCACATCCAAACACCTTCCAAGGTGCTTGGGAGCACATTTTACGTACTTCTTACCACATCCAAATACCTTCCAAGGTGCTTCGAAGTACATTTTACGTACTTCCTACCACATCCAAATACCTTCCAAGGTGCTTGGGAGCACATTTTACGTACTTCCTACCACATCCAAACACCTTCGAAGGTGCTTCGAAGCACATTTTACGTACTTCCGACCACATCCAAATACCTTCCAAGGTGCTTGGGAGCACATTTTACGTACTTCCTACCACATCCAAATACCTTCCAAGGTGCTTCGAAGTACATTTTACGTACTTCCCACCACATCCAAATACCTTCCAAGGTGCTTCGAAGCACATTTTACGTACTTCCTACCACATCCAAATACCTTCCAAGGTGCTTCGAAGTACATTTTACGTACTTCCGACCACATCCAAATACCTTCCAAGGTGCTTGGGAGCACATTTTACGTACTTCCTACCACATCCAAATACCTTCCAAGGTGCTTCGAAGCACATTTTACGTACTTCCTACCACATCCAAATACCTTCCAAGGTGCTTCGAAGCACATTTTACGTACTTCCTACCACATCCAAACACCTTCCAAGGTGCTTCGAAGTACATTTTACGTACTTCCGACCACATCCTAATACCTTCCAAGGTGCTTGGGAGCACATTTTACGTACTTCTTACCACATCCAAACACCTTCCAAGGTGCTTGGGAGCACATTTTACGTACTTCTTACCACATCCAAATACCTTCCAAGGTGCTTCGAAGTACATTTTACGTACTTCCTACCACATCCAAATACCTTCCAAGGTGCTTGGGAGCACATTTTACGTACTTCCTACCACATTCAAACACCTTCCACGGTGCTTCGAAGCACATTTTACGTACTTCCGACCACATCCAAATACCTTCCAAGGTGCTTGGGAGCACATTTTACGTACTTCTTACCACATCCAAATACCTTCCAAGGTGCTTCGAAGTACATTTTACGTACTTCCTACCACATCCAAATACCTTCCCAGGTGCTTCGAAGTACATTTTACGTACTTCCTACCACATCCAAATACCTTCCAAGGTGCTTGGGAGCACATTTTACGTACTTCCTACCACATCCAAACACCTTCGAAGGTGCTTCGAAGCACATTTTACGTACTTCCGACCACATCCAAATACCTTCCAAGGTGCTTGGGAGCACATTTTACGTACTTCTTACCACATCCAAATACCTTCCAAGGTGCTTCGAAGTACATTTTACGTACTTCCTACCACATCCAAATACCTTCCAAGGTGCTTCGAAGCACATTTTACGTACTTCCTACCACATCCAAACACCTTCCAAGGTGCTTCGAAGTACATTTTACGTACTTCCGACCACATCCTAATACCTTCCAAGGTGCTTGGGAGCACATTTTACGTACTTCTTACCACATCCAAACACCTTCCAAGGTGCTTGGGAGCACATTTTACGTACTTCTTACCACATCCAAATACCTTCCAAGGTGCTTCGAAGTACATTTTACGTACTTCCTACCACATCCAAATACCTTCCAAGGTGCTTGGGAGCACATTTTACGTACTTCCTACCACATCCAAACACCTTCGAAGGTGCTTCGAAGCACATTTTACGTACTTCCGACCACATCCAAATACCTTCCAAGGTGCTTGGGAGCACATTTTACGTACTTCTTACCACATCCAAATACCTTCCAAGGTGCTTCGAAGTACATTTTACGTACTTCCTACCACATCCAAATACCTTCCCAGGTGCTTCGAAGTACATTTTACGTACTTCCTACCACATTCAAACACCTTCCACGGTGCTTCGAAGCACATTTTACGTACTTCCTACCACATCCAAACACCTTCGAAGGTGCTTCGAAGCACATTTTACGTACTTCCGACCACATCCAAATACCTTCCAAGGTGCTTGGGAGCACATTTTACGTACTTCTTACCACATCCAAATACCTTCCAAGGTGCTTCGAAGTACATTTTACGTACTTCCCACCACATCCAAATACCTTCCAAGGTGCTTCGAAGCACATTTTACGTACTTCCTACCACATCCAAACACCTTCCAAGGTGCTTCGAAGTACATTTTACGTACTTCCGACCACATCCTAATACCTTCCAAGGTGCTTGGGAGCACATTTTACGTACTTCTTACCACATCCAAACACCTTCCAAGGTGCTTGGGAGCACATTTTACGTACTTCTTACCACATCCAAATACCTTCCAAGGTGCTTCGAAGTACATTTTACGTACTTCCTACCACATCCAAATACCTTCCAAGGTGCTTGGGAGCACATTTTACGTACTTCCTACCACATCCAAACACCTTCGAAGGTGCTTCGAAGCACATTTTACGTACTTCCGACCACATCCAAATACCTTCCAAGGTGCTTGGGAGCACATTTTACGTACTTCTTACCACATCCAAATACCTTCCAAGGTGCTTCGAAGTACATTTTACGTACTTCCTACCACATCCAAATACCTTCCCAGGTGCTTCGAAGTACATTTTACGTACTTCCTACCACATCCAAATACCTTCCAAGGTGCTTGGGAGCACATTTTACGTACTTCCTACCACATCCAAACACCTTCGAAGGTGCTTCGAAGCACATTTTACGTACTTCCGACCACATCCAAATACCTTCCAAGGTGCTTGGGAGCACATTTTACGTACTTCTTACCACATCCAAATACCTTCCAAGGTGCTTCGAAGTACATTTTACGTACTTCCCACCACATCCAAATACCTTCCAAGGTGCTTCGAAGCACATTTTACGTACTTCCTACCACATCCAAATACCTTCCAAGGTGCTTCGAAGTACATTTTACGTACTTCCGACCACATCCTAATACCTTCCAAGGTGCTTGGGAGCACATTTTACGTACTTCTTACCACATCCAAATACCTTCCAAGGTGCTTCGAAGCACATTTTACGTACTTCCTACCACATCCAAATACCTTCCCAGGTGCTTCGAAGTACATTTTACGTACTTCCTACCACATCCAAATACCTTCCAAGGTGCTTGGGAGCACATTTTACGTACTTCCTACCACATCCAAACACCTTCGAAGGTGCTTCGAAGCACATTTTACGTACTTCCGACCACATCCAAATACCTTCCAAGGTGCTTGGGAGCACATTTTACGTACTTCTTACCACATCCAAATACCTTCCAAGGTGCTTCGAAGTACATTTTACGTACTTCCTACCACATCCAAATAACTTCCAAGGTGCTTCGAAGCACATTTTACGTACTTCCTACCACATCCAAATACCTTCCAAGGTGCTTCGAAGCACATTTTACGTACTTCCTACCACATCCAAATACCTTCCCAGGTGCTTCGAAGTACATTTTACGTACTTCCTACCACATCCAAATACCTTCCAAGGTGCTTGGTAGCACATTTTACGTACTTCCTACCACATCCAAATACCTTCCAAGGTGCTTCGAAGTACATTTTACGTACTTCCTACCACATCCAAATAACTTCCAAGGTGCTTCGAAGCACATTTTACGTACTTCCTACCACATCCAAATACCTTCCAAGGTGCTTCGAAGTACATTTTACGTACTTCCTACCACATCCAAATACCTTCCAAGGTGCTTCGAAGTACATTTCACGTACTTCCTACCACATCCAAATACCTTCCAAGGTGCTTCGAAGCACATTTTACGTACTTCCTACCACATCCAAATACCTTCCAAGGTGCTTCGAAGTACATTTTACGTACTTCCTACCACATCCAAATACCTTCCAAGGTGCTTCGAAGCACATTTTACGTACTTCCTACCACATCCAAATACCTTCCAAGGTGCTTGGGAGCACATTTTACGTACTTCTTACCACATCCAAATACCTTCCAAGGTGCTTCGAAGTACATTTTACGTACTTCCTACCACATCCAAATAACTTCCAAGGTGCTTCGAAGCACATTTTACGTACTTCCTACCACATCCAAATACCTTCCAAGGTGCTTGGGAGCACATTTTACGTACTTCTTACCACATCCAAATACCTTCCAAGGTGCTTCGAAGTACATTTTACGTACTTCCTACCACATCCAAATAACTTCCAAGGTGCTTCGAAGCACATTTTACGTACTTCCTACCACATCCAAATACCTTCCCAGGTGCTTCGAAGTACATTTTACGTACTTCCTACCACATCCAAATACCTTCCAAGGTGCTTGGGAGCACATTTTACGTACTTCCTACCACATCCAAACACCTTCGAAGGTGCTTCGAAGCACATTTTACGTACTTCCGACCACATCCAAATACCTTCCAAGGTGCTTGGGAGCACATTTTACGTACTTCTTACCACATCCAAATACCTTCCAAGGTGCTTCGAAGTACATTTTACGTACTTCCTACCACATCCAAATAACTTCCAAGGTGCTTCGAAGCACATTTTACGTACTTCCTACCACATCCAAATACCTTCCAAGGTGCTTCGAAGCACATTTTACGTACTTCCTACCACATCCAAACACCTTCCAAGGTGCTTCGAAGCACATTTTACGTACTTCCTACCACATCCAAATACCTTCCCAGGTGCTTCGAAGTACATTTTACGTACTTCCTACCACATCCAAATACCTTCCAAGGTGCTTGGTAGCACATTTTACGTACTTCCTACCACATCCAAATACCTTCCAAGGTGCTTCGAAGTACATTTTACGTACTTCCTACCACATCCAAATACCTTCCAAGGTGCTTCAAAGCACATTTTACGTACTTCCTACCACATCCAAATACCTTCCAAGGTGCTTGGGAGCACATTTTACGTACTTCCTACCACATCCAAATACCTTCCAAGGTGCTTCGGAGCATATTTTACGTACTTCCTACCACATCCAAATACCTTCCAAGGTGCTTCGAAGTACATTTTACGTACTTCCTACCACATCCAAATACCTTCCAAGGT
The DNA here is from genome assembly GCF_943734705.1 of Anopheles coustani. Lineage (NCBI taxonomy): Eukaryota > Metazoa > Arthropoda > Insecta > Diptera > Culicidae > Anopheles > Anopheles coustani. The sequence goes on along the minus strand of NW_026525432.1, from coordinate 384,678 downwards.
GCTTCGAAGTACATTTTACGTACTTCCTACCACATCCAAATACCTTCCAAGGTGCTTCAAAGCACATTTTACGTACTTCCTACCACATCCAAATACCTTCCAAGGTGCTTGGGAGCACATTTTACGTACTTCCTACCACATCCAAATACCTTCCAAGGTACTACGAAGTACATTTTACGTACTTCCTACCACATCCAAATACCTTCCAAGGTGCTTGGGAGCACATTTTACGTACTTCTTACCACATCCAAATACCTTCCAAGGTGCTTCGAAGTACATTTTACGTACTTCCTACCACATCCAAATACCTTCCAAGGTGCTTCGGAGCACATTTTACGTACTTCCTACCACATCCAAATACCTTCCAAGGTGCTTCGAAGTACATTTTACGTACTTCCTACCACATCCAAATACCTTCCAAGGTGCTTCGAAGTACATTTTACGTACTTCCTACCACATCCAAATACCTTCCAAGGTGCTTCGAAGCACATTTTACGTACTTCCTACCACATCCAAATACCTTCCAAGGTGCTTCGAAGTACATTTTACGTACTTCCTACCACATCCAAATACCTTCCAAGGTGCTTCGAAGCACATTTTACGTACTTCCTACCACATCCAAATACCTTCCAAGGTGCTTGGGAGCACATTTTACGTACTTCTTACCACATCCAAATACCTTCCAAGGTGCTTCGAAGTACATTTTACGTACTTCCTACCACATCCAAATAACTTCCAAGGTGCTTCGAAGCACATTTTACGTACTTCCTACCACATCCAAATACCTTCCAAGGTGCTTCGAAGTACATTTTACGCACTTCCTACCACATCCAAATACCTTCCAAGGTGCTTCGAAGTACATTTTACGTACTTCCTACCACATCCAAATACCTTCCAAGGTGCTTCGAAGCACATTTTACGTACTTCCTACCACATCCAAATACCTTCCAAGGTGCTTCGAAGCACATTTTACGTACTTCCTACCACATCCAAATACCTTCCAAGGTGCTTGGGAGCACATTTTACGTACTTCCTACCACATCCAAATACCTTCCCAGGTGCTTCGAAGTACATTTTACGTACTTCCTACCACATCCAAATACCTTCAAAGGTGCTTCGAAGCACATTTTACGTACTTCCTACCACATCCAAATACCTTCCCAGGTGCTTCGAAGTACATTTTACGTACTTCTTACCACATCCAAATAACTTCCAAGGTGCTTGGGAGCACATTTTACGTACTTCCTACCACATCCAAATACCTTCCAAGGTGCTTCGAAGTACATTTTACGTACTTCCTACCACATCCAAATACCTTCCAAGGTGCTTCGAAGCACATTTTACGTACTTCCTACCACATCCAAATACCTTCCAAGGTGCTTGGGAGCACATTTTACGTACTTCTTACCACATCCAAATACCTTCCAAGGTGCTTCGAAGTACATTTTACGTACTTCCTACCACATCCAAATACCTTCCAAGGTGCTTGGGAGCACATTTTACGTACTTCCTACCACATCCAAATACCTTCCCAGGTGCTTCGAAGTACATTTTACGTACTTCCTACCACATCCAAATACCTTCCCAGGTGCTTCGAAGTACATTTTACGTACTTCCTACCACATCAAAATAACTTCCAAGGTGCTTCGAAGCACATTTTACGTACTTCCTACCACATCCAAATACCTTCCAAGGTGCTTCGAAGCACATTTAACGTACTTACTACCACATCCAAACACCTTCGAAAGTGCTTTGAAGCAATTTTTGCGTACTTCCTACCACATCCAAATACCTTAAAAGGTGCTACGAAGCACATTTTAAGTACTTCCTTCCACATCCAATTACCTTCGAAGGGGCTTTGAAGCACATTTTACGTACTTCCTACCACATCCAAACAGCTTCGAAAGTGCTTCGAAGCACATTTTACATACTTCCTTCCACATCCAAATACCTTCAAAGGGGCTTTGAAGCACATTTTATGTACTTCCTACCACATCCAAATACCTTCCAAGGTGCTTCGAATTCACATTTTACGTGCTTCCTACCTCATTAAAATACCTTCCAAGGTGCTTCTAAGCACATTTTACATACTTCTTTCCCCAACCAAATACCTGCGAAGGTGCTTCGAAGCACATTTTACGTACTTCCTACCACACTAAAATACCTTCCAAGGTGCTTCTAAGCACATTTTACGTACTTCCTACCACATCCAAATACATTCTAAGTTGCTTCGAAGCACATTTTACACACTTCTTTCCACAACCAAATACCTGCGAAGGTGCTTCGAAGCACATTTTACGTACTTTCTACCACATCCAAATACCTTCCAAGGTGCTTCAAAGCACATTTTACGTACTTCCTACCACATCCAAATACCTTCCCAGGTGCTTCGAAGTACATTTTACGTACTTCCTACCACATCCAAATACCTTCCAAGGTGCTTGGGAGCACATTTTACGTACTTCCTACCACATCCAAACACCTTCGAAGGTGCTTCGAAGCACATTTTACGTACTTCCGACCACATCCAAATACCTTCCAAGGTGCTTGGGAGCACATTTTACGTACTTCTTACCACATCCAAATACCTTCCAAGGTGCTTCGAAGTACATTTTACGTACTTCCTACCACATCCAAATAACTTCCAAGGTGCTTCGAAGCACATTTTACGTACTTCCTACCACATCCAAATACCTTCCAAGGTGCTTGGGAGCACATTTTACGTACTTCTTACCACATCCAAATACCTTCCAAGGTGCTTCGAAGTACATTTTACGTACTTCCTACCACAGCCAAATACCTTCCAAGGTGCTTGGGAGCACATTTTACGTACTTCCTACCACATCCAAATACCTTCCAAGGTGCTTCGAAGCACATTTTACGTACTTCCTACCACATCCAAATACCTTCCAAGGTGCTTCGAAGTACATTTTACGTACTTCCTACCACATCCAAATACCTTCCAAGGTGCTTCGAAGCACATTTAACGTACTTCTAACCACATCCAAATACCTTCCAAGGTGCTTCGAAGCACATTTTGCGTACTTCCTACCACTTCCAAATACCTTCCAAGGTGCTTCAAAGTACATTTTACGTACTTCCTACCACATCCAAATACCTTCCAAGGTGCTTGGGAGCACATTTTACGTACTTCCTACCACATCCAAATACCTTCCCAGGTGCTTGGGAGCACATTTTACGTACTTCCTACCACATCCAAATACCTTCCAAGGTGCTTCGAAGTACATTTTACGTACTTCCTACCACATCCAATTACCTTCCAAGGTGCTTGGGAGCACATTTTACGTACTTCTTACCACATCCAAATACCTTCCAAGGTGCTTCGAAGTACATTTTACGTACTTCCTACCACATCCAAATACCTTCCAAGGTGCTTGGGAGCACATTTTACGTACTTCCTACCACATCCAAATAACTTCCAAGGTGCTTCGAAGCACATTTTACGTACTTCCTACCACATCCAAATACCTTCCAAGGTGCTTCGAAGTACATTTTACGTACTTCCTACCACATCCAAATACCTTCCAAGGTGCTTCGAAGCACATTTAACGTACTTCTAACCACATCCAAATACCTTCCAAGGTGCTTCGAAGCACATTTTGCGTACTTCCTACCACATCCAAATACCTTCCAAGGTGCTTCAAAGTACATTTTACGTACTTCCTACCACATCCAAATACCTTCCAAGGTGCTTGGGAGCACATTTTACGTACTTCCTACCACATCCAAATACCTTCCAAGGTGCTTCGAAGCACATTTAACGTACTTACTACCACATCCAAACACCTTCGAAAGTGCTTTGAAGCAATTTTTGCGTACTTCCTACCACATCCAAATACCTTCCAAGGTGCTACGAAGCACATTTTAAGTACTTCCTTCCACATCCAATTACCTTCGAAGGGGCTTTGAAGCACATTTTACGTACTTCCTACCACATCCAATTACCTTCCAAGGTGCTTGGGAGCACATTTTACGTACTTCTTACCACATCCAAATACCTTCCAAGGTGCTTCGAAGTACATTTTACGTACTTCCTACCACATCCAAATACCTTCCAAGGTGCTTGGGAGCACATTTTACGTACTTCCTACCACATCCAAATAACTTCCAAGGTGCTTCGAAGCACATTTTACGTACTTCCTACCACATCCAAATACCTTCCAAGGTGCTTCGAAGTACATTTTACGTACTTCCTACCACATCCAAATACCTTCCAAGGTGCTTCGAAGCACATTTAACGTACTTCTAACCACATCCAAATACCTTCCAAGGTGCTTCGAAGCACATTTTGCGTACTTCCTACCACTTCCAAATACCTTCCAAGGTGCTTCAAAGTACATTTTACGTACTTCCTACCACATCCAAATACCTTCCAAGGTGCTTGGGAGCACATTTTACGTACTTCCTACCACTTCCAAATACCTTCCAAGGTGCTTCAAAGTACATTTTACGTACTTCCTACCACATCCAAATACCTTCCAAGGTGCTTGGGAGCACATTTTACGTACTTCCTACCACATCCAAATACCTTCCCAGGTGCTTGGGAGCACATTTTACGTACTTCCTACCACTTCCAAATACCTTCCAAGGTGCTTCAAAGTACATTTTACGTACTTCCTACCACATCCAAATACCTTCCAAGGTGCTTGGGAGCACATTTTACGTACTTCCTACCACATCCAAATACCTTCCCAGGTGCTTGGGAGCACATTTTACGTACTTCCTACCACATCCAAATACCTTCCAAGGTGCTTCGAAGTACATTTTACGTACTTCCTACCACATCCAAATACCTTCCAAGGTGCTTGGGAGCACATTTTACGTACTTCCTACCACATCCAAATACCTTCCAAGGTGCTTCGAAGTACATTTTACGTACTTCCTACCACATCCAAATACCTTCCAAGGTGCTTCGAAGCACATTTAACGTACTTCTAACCACATCCAAATACCTTCCAAGGTGCTTCGAAGCACATTTTGCGTACTTCCTACCACTTCCAAATACCTTCCAAGGTGCTTCAAAGTACATTTTACGTACTTCCTACCACATCCAAATACCTTCCAAGGTGCTTGGGAGCACATTTTACGTACTTCCTACCACATCCAAATACCTTCCAAGGTGCTTCGAAGCACATTTAACGTACTTACTACCACATCCAAACACCTTCGAAAGTGCTTTGAAGCAATTTTTGCGTACTTCCTACCACATCCAAATACCTTCCAAGGTGCTACGAAGCACATTTTAAGTACTTCCTTCCACATCCAATTACCTTCGAAGGGGCTTTGAAGCACATTTTACGTACTTCCTACCACATCCAAACAGCTTCGAAAGTGCTTCGAAGCACATTTTACATACTTCCTTCCACATCCAAATACCTTCAAAGGGGCTTTGAAGCACATTTTATGTACTTCCTACCACATCCAAATACCTTCCAAGGTGCTTCGAATTCACATTTTACGTGCTTCCTACCTCATTAAAATACCTTCCAAGGTGCTTCTAAGCACATTTTACATACTTCTTTCCCCAACCAAATACCTGCGAAGGTGCTTCGAAGCACATTTTACGTACTTCCTACCACACTAAAATACCTTCCAAGGTGCTTCTAAGCACATTTTACGTACTTCCTACCACATCCAAATACATTCTAAGTTGCTTCGAAGCACATTTTACACACTTCTTTCCACAACCAAATACCTGCGAAGGTGCTTCGAAGCACATTTTACGTACTTTCTACCACATTCAAATACCTTCGAAGGTGCTTCGAAGCCTATATCACATACTTCTTTCCACATCCAAATACCTGCGAAGGTGCTTCGAAGCACTTTTTACGTACTTCCTACCACATTAAAATACCTTCCAAGGTGCTTCTAAGCACATTTTTCATACTTCTTTCCACAACCAAATACCTGCGAAGGTGCTTTGAAGCACTTTTTACATACTTCGTACCACATCCAATTACCTTCCAAGGTGCTCCGATGCACATTTTACGTACTTCCTTCCACATCCAAATACCTTCGAAGGGGCTTTGAAGCACTTTTTACGTACTTCCTACCACATCCAAACACCCTCGAAGGTGCTTCAAAGCACATTTTACGTACTTCCTACCACATTAAAATACCTTCCAAGGTGCTTCTAATCACATTTTACATACTTCTTTCCACAACCAAATACCTGCGAAGGTGCTTCGAAGCACATTTTACGTACTATCTACCACATTCAAATACCTTCGAAGGTGCTTCGAAGCCTATTTCACATACTTCTTTCCACATCCAAATACCTTAGAAGGTGCTTCGAAGCACTTTTTACGTACTTCCAACCACAACCAAATACCTGCGAAGGTGCTTCGAAGCACATTTTACGTACTTCCTACCACATCTAAATACCTTCCAAGGTGCTTCGAAGCACATTTTAAGTACTTCCTGACACATAAAAATACCTTCCAAGGTGCTACGAAGCACATTTTACGTACTTCCTGTCACATTTAAATACCTTCGAAGGGGCTTTGAAGCTTTTTTTGCGTACTTCCTACTACAACCAAATACCTGCGAAGGTGCTTCGAAGCACATTTTACGTACTTCCTACCACATACATACACCTTCGAAGGTGCTTCGAAGCGCTTTTTAGGTACTTCCTACCACATTAAAATACTTTCGAAGATGCTTCCGGCATCACGGTTGCCTAGATATACTACATATTTTCTTCACTCCTATTACTTATGATAATATATCTACACGTACACTTTCGGCATCACGTTTGCCATGATATATAATCTTTCTTCTATCACTTCAATTAGCAGCCTCATTGCTTACTGTGGAATGCAATTTACTCGTGGTGGAGCTCACTACTTACTATGCACCTGTAATAAACCCATCGTTTCTCCTTCGCGAGACTTTGTCCCGAAATAAAACAAAAGTGTGGTTTCGTTTCTTTAGTTGCCTGAACTGATCGAACTGTGCCTCTTGTCTATTCTTCAGTATAACATCTTTGCTGTCTGTAACTTCATCTTTGAACCGGGACGGAACTGAGCCTGAGCTGAGTTCTAAACTCAGATTTCACTGTTTCGAAGACTTCTGCTCAATTGAGACTCGTTCGATCAGTCTTTGGCCCTTTATTCATAGTACAATTTCTTCCTTAAGTTGAACATTTCTTTTTGGATTAGATGTAATGGGTCCCCACGGGTCGTGCTCTGAATTTCTATGAATTTTTAATAAGAAAATAAGATTGTATTTAACAATTTTGGTTGTCTGAGTTTTGATTGGTCGTTTATAGATTTGATATCGGTTTTCTGTCTGGCTAACTTGCTGATTACTGAATTGTGATCGGTTAGTTTGGTTTATAAGATCCTACACGTGCCTTTCATGATTGAACATGGTCGTTTGCCATATTCATTATATTACCTGAAAGTGTGGCAATCCATACATTGTATTTGATATGTTTCTAAACGTTCTTTTGCCCTTTAACTTAAAATGTTGTTCAGTGGCTCGATACCAAGTGTACCCGAAATCGGGGGAATAATCTCGCGGTGTCATATTGAGACGAGTCGTATGCTATCTAACTACGCTTGCATTGCTTCTTTAACATTTTGTTTCATGCGCAAAGTTATTTGGGTTTTTTTGTGGTTTAATTTGTAAGCCGATAACAATACCAGGTGACTATATGCGTTCATTCCTGTCTGGCTCTGATTGTGATTACGTTAGATCTTTGCGTTTTATCCTGCCTTTCAATAGTGTTGACATAACATGTCACATTCTACATAGTATTCTTCTAAGAACTTGCTTGGAAAATTAAGCTCTGCGCTAGAACTTTAAATTTTTATTGTATTAAGCTTATCTTTATCTATACTTTTTCAATTGCGTGTGCGTGTATGTTTGGTACAGCATAATCGGTTTTGATGTCAAAAGTAATTACACTAACTTATGTTGTTCATAATTCATAATTGTACTCAAAGTGAAAATATTAACCATCAGGGTCAAATAAGTTACTTCAAAGCTAGAACAAAGCGCATTATGACCGAGCTTGAAGACTCTAAGTCTGTCCTTTTTTATAAGAATTTTCTAAGAGAATTTTTCTTTATCCAGTTGCAGGGCACTGATTGCAAAGCATTTTGCATGTTTCTTTAACTTGTTGATAATAAGATCGCGAAGAATTAGTAAATTATTTTTCATTGTTTACCTTGATTGTCTAGATAAACCACGTTAAGCTGTGGAATCTTTGCCACTGTCGTGCTACGCGTTACAGTCTGTGAAACAACTTAAACTACCAGATCACGTTTTTGTGTTTGGTTTTGTCATTTTTTTCGCAAAGCTTTGAGCAATGGCAACAAGAACAATTTTCGATTTACGGTCAAGACAGTAACAAGTTTTTGTGCGGTTATGTTTATCTCTGCTTTAATGGTTTGTTTAAATTAAGCCGTTCAGTGTTGTTTGAAATGATCTTATTATTTAACTCGGTGAGCACTACGACGGTTTCAAGCGTCGTACAGTGTTCTTTAAAGCAACCCGTTGTCGAACTGCTCAGACCGAAAGAGCCCGTTGTTTTGCCTGATGTTTCAGCGAATCACTGGCTCTACCGAAAGCAGTGTAAATTGTACAAAGCGCTTAACGTGCTGATAGTTTCTTTCATTTTTAATCGACACAAAATAATAACGAAGAGATCTGGTTCTGTAAAGCGCATGGTACTTGCATGGCATACTTGCAACCAACTAGAGATATCTTGCAACAAGAGAAATTACAGTTTAAAAGCACACTTTGCTTAGTTTTATTAGTTATAAAAAATTTAAAGAACTTAAACTACTGTTGTTTTGCGCCAATAAAATGCTAGATGGAAAACAATCTGAAGAACTGATGCTAGAAAGAAAGAAAGAAGAAACACCAAAAACGTTGCTGTCCTCTCTCTTCTTCTTCTTGTGTCTTCTGTTGTTTTTATTAAATCTTGTGTTGATAAAAATAGGTTTATGTGCACATTTTTTTTATACGCAGTTTAAACAGTTTTCGGGTGAATGAAATAAAATTTTCCGTATTCTATTACAAAAAAAGTACACGTTTTGCCTGGGTCTGATATTTATTCGAGAATGAGAGAAGAAACGCAACCATTACTCCTAATGAGTCATTTTTTTTCCTAGCTCTATAATTTCTATAAGCTTCCGGAACATCCTTCATCAAAGCATTAAAAAACAAATTTATTAGACATTGCTCCATTTCTAACGAAAGTTTTATACCCAGGCAATACAGACTTGTCAGGTGTCGGTTTGCGAGCACGCCTAATCTATAGGGATACAATCCGTCTTCATATTTGAATCCAAACAAAGCATCAAAATGATGTTGAATAAGATCGGCACGAATGAGGCTAGAAGCTAAAATTGTATGCAATTGATCAAATAAGTTATATTCCAAGTCTAAAATTTCTTTTTCTATTAAGTTTCTTAACAATTTGTTTATATCGTTGTTCTCCCAATTACACATCTAATAATTGATGACAATACGGGCCTCCAACATCGTCTTCTTTCCATGAGTTTGAGAATATTTTATGTCTCCAGGGATATCAGGTTGTTTAACCTGATGCTTGTTGGCATATGCATAAATATTTTTAACCAGCTCCTTCACTCTCATATATCTTGAATAAATTTTCTCATTTGAAGAAGCTTCTCCTGAATCTATATAATTTGCAATCAACTGTGTTCCGCTCATTAAAGCTGCTTGTTTTTTATGGCGTAGAAGCTCTTTATGTGTCATTTTACATTCGATTAGCAATACTAAATAGCGTTCCATTTCAGGTGTAAGTTCTTGGCCAAGACAGAAAATACTAGAAAGGTGGCGATCTATGAAAGGCTTCAGTTCGCTATCTTTCACTTGTCGAATTGTATGGAAAAGTGCATGAATATGAGCACCATGCAGTCGTTTGCGATGATCCTGGTTACTTATAACAGCATCAAAAACATTCTCGTAGAAATCACTGTGGTACTTTTTATAAGACGACTGACCAAGAAGATCGTAAGCAATTGTTTTATCAGTCCAGTTCAAAAAAAGATAATAAACAGCCAGTTTAACCTTTAACAAGACCATTGTTTCACACTCGTTATTTGTTTTTGATTCTAAACTTTCCTGACAGGCATTCTGCATCGGTTCATTTATTCGTTCCAGATTCTCTGGTTGGTTCAAATCCTCCATTTGATCATCATACTGTTGTGTTTGTTCACAAAGGTGCACAGTTTGTTCCGATTTCTTTTTCTGAGGCTGTCCTGTCACTTCGTTATGTTCCGTTCTATCGTATGGCTGATGTTCCTGCAGGTAATTCGTTTCATTTTTAACTTACAACCGGTGTCTTAGATTGCTCACTGCACAAATTTTGCTTAGCAACTTTATTATTTTGTATGATGTTTCGCTCACTTGATTCCGTTTGCTCACTTTGTAATGCATGTTTTTCTTCACTTGCACTTTGAATCGCTTGCGAAGCTCGCTCTGGTAATTTCACGGTTTCTACCGTATAGATCGTTGTTTATTCTTTTTTGTTTTCTTCAATATGTTTTTCCGCAAGATTACCTTTATGGCAAATATTTGATTGGTCGTTGATAACTATGTTTTTTTTCTGCAATGCATGCTGAGAAAGATCCTCTGCACGGGTAGCGACATCCCAGAATAATTTCTCAAACTCTATGTATATTTTTTCATGCTTCTCATAATTCGCTTCCTGTTGATCACGCATAACTATCATGCCATGCAGTTTTATGTACTCATTGTAGTGTGAGTTTAGCATTTTGGATAACACACTTAACCGTGACCAGCCTTCAATGGGGCACTCTTCCAAAAGAAGCCGCACGCGCTTTACTTTTGCAAGCACATGGTTTCGATGGCGCAGGATTCCACCAAGAGTAACTAATGTGTCTTGTTCGCAATGCAATTGTATAAGTGATGGAATTATTTTGTCGCTTTCCGGACAAGACATCCTCGAGGCACTGATGCAAGAAACAAACTAAATTCGCATAGATTAAATTTCTGCTTTTAAATAGCTTCAGAGAAAAGACAGGGTACGCTATAAGTTGAGCAGTTTTCGCCTGCAAATTACTACCTGTAAAAGAAAGGAGTACCCATATACCATGGACTGAAAAGTCTTACAAATTTTCGAAAGGTGCGTCCGAGCTTGAAATGTAAGCGTCATATGAATAATAAAGTAAAGTCATAATACATCAAAGCTGATTTGAACCATAACCGAAAGAGAACATAAACATTTCTCAATTGTGTTTTCATTATTTCGCTGTTAAATCGAACAAATGAGAAAAATAAGAATAACAAAAACAAGTGTATGGTCTACCTTGTATGACAAAATTGGTAAAGAAAGCTGCGAATTTGCCAAATAAATGACCGGTGTGGCGATGATGATCATCATCACGTTGCTTTTATGAAAAAAATACTTATGAAACAAATTGCTTTTAAAATAAAATTAAAAATCGGATCGGCAATTTGATATAAAAGACTAAGCTAGATTGCTTACTAAAGCATTTTTTTTGTCCAAGTCAATGAGGTTTCTTTAACGGATATCCTTTTTAAATTTTTATAACAACTTTTTCACAAAATCAGAATTTGTTAAGCTGATTGACTTGCTGTAGAGAAATCTGACATCAACAGAATTTAATATAAAACATTATACTAGCGTTTAAATTTTGTAATTCTAGGCAAAAAAAAACATTGAAAACCCGTTTTACATGTATTTTAACGAAACAGGTAGCGTCGTGCTGCTGATCGTAAAAAAATTTGTAGCGCCACCAGTAGGAAGTGGCAGATTTTTTAACAGGCACTCGTTTACAATTGAACATGCATAACCTGAAACAGGTAAAAAAAATTTTGCTTGAGATGTCATGATTTGCACGGGAAAAAATGATTGCTCAGGGTAAATCTTAAACGATTTGGTTACCTTTCAAATAAGTATAGGTATTTTCTGCAACTGTATTTTTGCCTAACTTCCTACCTACCTTAAGACTAGTTCAAATGAGTGAGTGTATATGATGGACATGGTGTTTCTATGCCATCTCTGCTAGCTCGAAGCATTTTAAAGGTCAATTTCGCAGATATGACAGAATCACATCACCAAGACAAACTATTACAGTAGTAACAGACACAAAAAACTTGGTAAGCAAACGAAGGGATTAAAAACATGATAGTTGGTAAACAACAGGCAAAGGTACTTAATGTGCAGCGCATGCTTTGCGGCACTGGACAGCCACATTTAATCACTTTGATCAATTGTTACACTATTTGACATCATTGAGCCGAGTCAACTTTTTCAGCAACTGTCACGAAAATTAATCTTTAAACAATGTAAAATCGTTTAAATGGTTGGTATAAATGAAGAGCAGACAGCTTAATCAAAGACCCTGCAAATCGGTAATTATACTTTAACAAACCTTGTACTGTTAAGCGATTTCTTTCCGAACGTCGAAGTACAGTCCGTGAGGACTGTAGCGTGTTATTTTTGGAAACACTCGACGTGTTTCCATGCTGCCTGGTCAGGCAGGTAGTACCGCGATTCATGTGCAAGACGTAGTTTTACACGTTTAAGGCCCGCGACGTAGCTAGTCCATCACTATTCGGTCCTAGTAGCACCCCGACTTACTACTTGGTCGATCGATGCAACAATAACTCGTTAATGCCCCCTTCAGTTTCACAGTTATGGCAAATTATTGAATAGTATTGAAACTTGAAGAGAAAACAAACACAATTCGTGGAATTTTCGGCTTTGTTATAACACTCAAGTGGAGTTTAGTTGCTCTTTCAATGTTTTTGTTGAATACTTTTGTTTTATTGCTGATTTTAGTTTTAAAAACTAATCTGACATTTCAAACATTTCATTTTTCCTTAAGCGTATTGCAAGAAACCTTGTACAGCTTAACTGGTTCCTTTTTTATACTCTGATGGCCGCGCACATCTTTACATATAATGGCTCAAACTCAGTTTTCAACCTTTCACATCATTTTGGTGTGCTGTCAACGCTGTCCACTAATACGTGTCCACTAATACGAGGCTACTTAATATTAACAAAGATCAAATGAAAAAGTAAACATCTTTTACAGGGCGCGTTGCTATCCGCACGAAAATTCTAATAAAGATTGAAAAAGATAGATCAAACAGGGTTGCAAGATACGTAGGGGCAAGTGCAAACCCACCGGTCGTGAAGCATTGCGGCTCCTACTTATGTGCTTACGCCAAAGCGTTAAGGGGTTTGCAGATTATTTGTGACAATAATCAGTTTCACCAGAAATCAGCTGCATATTTTCAAACTTCGCAAATTTTGAGTATATTTTTTTTTTCTTATTGGGTTTACAATTTAATAACCGGAATTTCACGCTCGATGTACGTCGTAAAGAATATGTTGAAAGCTCGAAATTTATATATATATGTCATTTTGAAGGTACATTTGACAGCTCTCAAAATCAGTCAATAAAACAATTTTATCTGGTGTGCATCATTTTTATTTTTAACGATGAATAACTTTGAAAATTGGGGAAAAAGACAGCATTTGCCCGAGGTTCTGTTGAGTCATTTTTTTTTTCAAATAAAACTGCTACGGAAAAATAAATTTTGCTTTTTGAAGTTTTGAGCGATGATGCTTTTGCGTAAACACAACGTCTTGTATGCTTTCTACGCTTCAAAAAATTCGATTATGACATCTAAGACATGGAACGCCCAGGACAACTAAAAAAGTTTCAAGACGAAGAATTGAACACGCTTTTTGATGAGGATACCTGTCACACACAAGACGAACTAGGTAAAACGTTGGGAGTGATTCAGCAAGAAATTTCAAAATGTTTGAAAGCCACCAGATACTTTCAGAAGCAAGGTAATTGTGTAACCAATAAGTTAAAGCCGAGAGACGTTGAACTGCACTTTTGTATGTTTAAAATGCTGCTTGAACGCCATAAGAAGAAATCTATTTTGCATCGAATCGTGACTTTAGATGCAAAATGGATGCATTATGACAATCCGAAGCGCAAAAAGCCATACGTGAAGCATGGCCATTTAGTCAATTAAACGACAAAGCCTAATATAAATGGCGAGAATGTTATGCTTTGTATTTGTTGGGAGATGAAGGGGCCGTTACGTTTTGAAATGTTGAAATCGGGTCAGACGATTACAGGTGACCTGTAACGAACACAAATAATACGTTTGAAGCGTGCCATCACCGAAAAATGCCCTTTATGTGCGACCAGCCAAGAGGCTATAATTTTTCATCACAATAAAGCTCGGCTGCATGTTGCAAGACACGTGAAAAACTAGTTGGAAAAAAGTGGACGGAAGTTTTGACCCACCCGTCTTATAGTCCAGCACTTGATCCATCTTCTTCTTCTTCTTCAATGGCCCGCTCGCAGTTGAGCACGTCGTGCTGACATTGCCTGGTCACCAATCGTTCTCCAGGTAGCTCGGTCCATGGCTGCAGCCCTCCAACCCCGGTCGCATCCGATGTCTCGCAGGTTCTGCTAAACTTGGTCCATCCACCGAGCTCGCTGAGCTCCTCGTCGCCTCGTGCCGGGCGGGTCGCTGGTGAGCACTTTCTTGGTGGGGCATGAGTCCGGCATCCTCATGACATGCCCCAACCAATGAATCCTGCCGGCCTTCGCCACCGTCAGGATGTCCGGCACGCCATACAGCTAAGCTAACTCGTGGTTCATCCTTCTCCTCCACACGCCCTGCTCACACACACCGCCAAAGATAGACCGGAGCACGCGCCTCTCGAAGACTGCGAGGGCGTTGGCGTCCTCCGTGAGCAGAGTCCAGGATTCATGCTCATAGAGAACGACCGGTCTAATCAGCGTGCGGTATATGACACATTTGGTGCGTGGGAGAAGCCATCTGGACCGTAGGAGTTTGTGGAGTCCATAGTAGGCACGATTCCCCTGAACAATGCGCCTCCGGATTTCGCAGCTCACGTTGTTGTCCGGAGTAACGACAGTGCCGAGGTAGCAAAACTCCTCTACTACCTCAAATTCGTCGCCGTCCACTGATTCACTGCTCCCCAGCCTAGCTCTGTCACTGTCAGAGCCTCCGACGAGCAGGTACTTTGTTTTCGTCGCATTGATCATCAATCCAATCCTTGCGGCCTCGCGTTTCAGTCGGGTGTACGCCTCGCACACCGTCCTTGTGTTCCGCCCGATGGTGTCGATGTCATCCGCGAAGCCGAGGAATTGGAGAGAGCGGGTGAAAATCGTGCCACGGATGTCGAAGCCCGCGCTTCTCATGACACCTTCCAGAGCGATGTTGAATAGAAGGCAGGAGAGTTCATCACCTTGCCTCAGACCCCGGTGAGATTCGAACGGATCCGACAGCATGTTCGAAATCCTCACCTTACACAGCACCCCCTCCATTGTGGCCTCTAACAGCCGAACCAGCTTCTCGGGAAAGCTGTACTGCCGCATGGTCTTCCATAGCTCCTTCGTGTCTATGGTATCGTAGGCCGCCTTGAAGTTGATGAAGAGGTGGTGCGTCGGGATCTGGTGCTCCCGGCGGTCGGTGGTGGATTTGCCTCCAACAAACCCAGCTTGGTAGCTTCCGACGAAATCTGTAGCAAGGGGCGCGAGTCTGCAGAAGAGTATCTGGGATAAGATTTTGTAGGCGGCATTGAGGACTGTGATGGCTCGAAAGTTGGCACAGTCCATTCTGTCACCCTTCTTGTACACTGGGTGGATGACACCCAGCTTCCAGTCCTCCGGTATCCTTTCCTGCTCCCAGATTTTCACAATTAGCTGGTGCATACTGACGGCAAGCTCTACCGAACCCATCTTGAATAGTTCTTCCACCAGCCCATCGCTGCCAGCTGCTTTGTTCTGTTTCAGCTGCTTGATGGCACTAGTGACTTCGTCCAAGGATGGTGGGAGCACCTCGTCATCTACCTCCTGGCTAATGTGCTGCTCAATTCTGCCTGCGCCGCTGCTGGACTCCCTTAATTCCGCTCCGTTCAGGTGTCCGTTGAAGTAGCACTTCCACCTTTCGATCACCTCTCGCTCGTCCGTTAGAATGTTGCCCTCCTCGTCACGACACATTGCGACGTTTGGCGTGAAGCCGCCTTGTGTCTTCCTCAACATTATGTAGAACTGGCGAGTTTCCCCCGACTGAGTTAGCTGCTGCATCAGTTGTTCATCCGACTCCTCGAAGCGGCGCTTCTTGCCCTCGAAGAGCCGGGTTTGCTCCACCGATGCATGAAAGTGAAGCAAATCATCATTGCAAGAAATAAAGTCATCAAATTGCTTATGTGTAACGCTAGAAGTAACGTTTTCTGTTGATTCTGGAATAAATCTATCATGGTGGTCAAATCGAAGATCGGACGAAAGACAAAAAAGACAAAAGCCCTCAAAAGAGCAGAGGTTGGGAAAAGTGCTATGTTTATTTCCTTCTCGACCGACACCGAACGTGCTCCGTATCCTTCTATCGATGCATGAAAGTGAAGCAAATCAACTTTGCAAGGAATAAAGTCGCCATATTGCTTATGTGTAACGCTAGAAGTAACGTTTGCGGTTGATTCTGGAATAAATCTATCATGGTGGTCAAATCGAAGATCGGACGAAAGACAAAAAAGACAAAAGCCCTTAAAAATGCAGAGGTTGGGAAAAGTGCTATGTTTATTTCCTTCTCGACCGACACCGAAAGTGCTCCGTATCCTTCTACCGATGCATGAAAGTGAAGCAAATCATCATTGTAAGAAATAATGTCATCATATTGCTTATGTGTAACGCTAGAAGTAACGTTTTCTGTTGATTTTGGAATAAATCTTTCATGGTGGCCAAATCGAAGATCGGACGAAAGACAAAAAAGACAAAAGCCCTTGAAGGAGCAGAGGTTGGGAAAAGTGCTATGTTTATTTCCTTCTAGACCGACACCGAAAATGCTCCGTATTCTTCTACCGATGCTTGAAAGTGAAGCAAATCATCATTGCAAGTAATAACGTCATCATATTGCTTATGCATAACGCTAGAAGTAACGTTTGCTGTGAGATTCTGGAATAAATCTTTCATGGTGGTCAAATCGAAGATCGGACGAAAGACAAAAAAGACAATAGTCCTTGAAGGAGCAGAGGTTGGGAAAAGTGCTATGTTTATTTCCTTCTAGACCGACACCGAACGTGCTCCGTATCCTTCTACCGATGCATAAAAGTGAAGCAAATCATCATTGCAAGGAATAAAGTCATCATATTGCTTATGTGTAACGCTAGAAGTAACGTTTTCTGTTAATTCTGGAATAAATCTATCATGGTGGTTAAATCGAAGATCGGACGAAAGACAAAAAAGACAAAAGCCCTTGAAAGAGCAGAGGTTGGGAAAAGTGCTATGTTTATTTCCTTCTCGACCGACACCGAACGTGCTCCGTATCCTTCTACCGATGCGTGAAAGTGAAGCAAATCATCATTGCAAGGAATAAAGTCGCCATATTGCTTATGTGTAACGCTACAAGTAACGCTTTCTGTGAGATTTTGGAATTAATCTATCATGGTGGTCAAATCGAAGATCGGACAAAAGACAAAAAAGACAAAAGCCCTTGAAAGAGCAGAGGTTGGGAAAGGTGCAACGTTTTTTTCCATCTCGACCGACACCAAAAGTGTTCCATATCCCACTTGCAATACATGGAAGTGAAACAAATCATCATGGCAAGTAACGAAGACACCGTTTTGCTTATATGTAACGCTAGAAGTAACGCTTTCTGTGAGATTTTTTAATTAATCTGTCATGGGGATTAAGTTGAAGATCGGACAAAAGACAAAAAAGACAAAAGCCCTTGAAAGAGCAGAGGTTGGGAAAGGTGCTATGTTTTTCTTCATCTCTACCGACACCGAAAGTGCTACACATCCCACTTAAAATACATGGAAATGAAACAAATCAGCATGGCAAGTAATGAAGACACCGTTTTACTTATATGCAACGCTATATGTAAGTTTTTTATGCGATTCTAGAATTTTTCTATCATGCGGGTCAAATCGAAGAACGGACGAGAGACAAAAAAGACAAAAGCCCTTGAAAGAGCAGAGGTTGAGAAAGGTGCTATGTTTTCTTCCATCCGACCGACACCAAAAGTGCTCCATATCCCACTTACAATACATGAAAATGAAACAAATCATCATGTCAAGTAACGAAGACACCGTTTTGCTTATACTAATTAAAAAGGCCATTTTACACGGGCACGTGTTCATGAAAGAATTTACATCAAAATTTAGTGAAGTTTCGGTAGATCCAAAAAAAAAGCATTACTCTAAGTATTGCTGCAGCTGGTGCGGCAAGGCGCTTTCTTTCTCAGAAACCACGGAAGCCAAGAACTCACAGTAATTTCTTGAACTTTTAATTTATTTTCGAAGTTAAATGTTTACACTGCACTTCTAATCACGTTGGCGTTCTGAGAGTGAAAGAACGATCGCCCCCGCTGCAACCGAACTTTTTGGTTTCGCCACCGGTCGTTTACCCGAATCAGCTGGTTCCCGGTGCAAGTCGGTAGCAGTGACCTGTGGTCGGCCGAACGGTACAGTGCGAGCGATCGTCTTTACTCTTTCTTTGATCTCGTGCCATCTACCGGGATTTTGCGGGACCCAGCTTATCATCGAACCGTTACTTGATCGTTATCTCTTCTGTGCGTTATCAATTAAACGTCAGTTTTTGATATCACAACAAAAACAACGATCAAGCAACACTAAGCATCAGCCAGGTAACAAGATTTAAGCTGTATCTAAATGTGTATGTCTTACTATAATCCCAGTTATTCTGAAATGATATTAGCTCAATGGTTGTCGTATGATATGATATTAATCACCAGGTTATGATTATTATCTGATTATTTATATCGAAGCAAAAAGAATAGCTATTGGAAATAGCGGGAAGTGTATGAGAAATGCGTTTTACAGAGGTAGTTAAATTCTAAGCCCGGTTAGATTGGTCGATGTTTCGTAGAGAATATTTTTTTAAATCGAGTAAACTTATTGTGCATGATAATATTCTTTCCCATTAAATGCCTTAGCCCGGTTACATTCAGTTTCTCTATCAAACTGTGAGAGCCCATATCATATACCGGTTATTCTGATATAATATCGGCTCACTGGGTGGATTATTACATGCTCATGGCTCATTTGTAATAAAACAATCCAGGTTCTAAATATTGTCGGGTCAAAATGATTAACTTTTAGTTACAAAGGCTTCACCTGATCAAAATAAAATATCTGCTCAATCATATTTGTCTATCACAACTCACAATCTTGATTTTCCTTTTCTTCACTACAGGTCTGTGTATATGGGTCCATGTTTAAGGTGTAATCTGCATTAAAATGTAGTGAAGAAAATGCAGTTGAGTATCGGTGAATATAAAACTGCTCCAACTCTGAACCTCATCTCGGTTTGAAGAACCTTAACTCAATAGGAAACATCTATGTCCCATGGTTATCATGAATCAAAAATATTGACCGGTTACAGATTGTTTCTGAATCGACCTATTTCCAAAAGGGTTATTATGGACACCGAATTACAAACAAAGGTTGGGAATGGCCAATGACCAATTGTATTGGTTAGGAAAAGGACAATCTTCTCCATTTATCTTACCCAGCTTAATTCGCCTGTGTGAGATGATCTGCAGGCACATCTAATAACAAATCCTACTTTCTTTTAAGTTTATGTTTTCAATTCCTTCTGATTTCGCCAGTGTTCTACATGCAGTATGAGTGCGATAATCTGCGGGCCACTGAATATTTTAAATACCGTACCTATGATGTTCTGCTGTGAAGTTCTTCATTTGTCATTTGTGTGCAATTATGTTTCGTGTTTTGTGCATATGTTTTGATTTTATGCTTCAATCTGTCCTTAACACCGTGTGTTTTGCGTATCTACCGGTGTCCTATTTCACTTTGTAATGATTTTTTCTATCTTTGTTTTTAATGTTTTCCTTTTATTGGTTACGTGTTGATTTTTATGAAACCATGCTTCTGGTAAACCTGGAACGCATGTTAAATTGAACGCGATTAATAATTTTCGTGACAGGAGCTGCGCAATTGTAATTTTTACACCTCTCCAATTTTAAATCGGTTTTCCCTTTCGCCAGGTCTGCAGGTCTCGCCAGATGGGAGAAGATCTAATTTCCCCAGACATGATAGTTTCCCCAGTTAAGCTGGTTGGTATAGCGATCCTTACCTTTCACCCATGCGCACTCGTTGGTTGTTATAGCGATCCTTAAATTTCTCCATGCGATTTGGTTGGTTTCTATAGTGTTCCTTCGATTTCCCCTCAAGCAAGCCTGTTTCTAAGGCAATCAATGCAATGCAATGGGATGAGCGTTCGGTGCGGTCCCATGGAAAAGTAAGGTTTTGCATCACTTTTGGAGCGTCACTTCATCCAAGTAGTGAAGTAATTACGGTGTAAACCTTACTTTTACGATTATTTAATATATAACTAGGTAAAAAGGCCCGGTTACACGGGCCCATGTTGATTAAAGAATTTGCATCAAAATCTAGTAAAATTGCGATAGATCCAACAAAATCGTTGTTTTTCTCAAAGCTTCATCCCGGTTAGAAGATTCAAGTTGTATCATACATGCTCATGGCTGAAAGATAAAGAAACATTTAACGGGCCAGAAAAGGTACTATTGGTCACTAAAGGCTTTACTTGAGGAATGTGTTTTATATTGACGGGGTATAATAATTTCTTAACTAGCATCAAGCCAATTCTAGTCAAAGAAAAATTACAGGGACAATGGTACCTACAGCGAAAGCAGTCGGTAAAATTTACCAACCCGTTTGATTATATCGACCGATAAATTTATCTACTCGAATTGGTATCGCGAATGTATTCAACTGAGCAGTCGGTAAAATTATAACAACCCATAAAAATACCTATCGAGTAGTTTCGCCGTCTGTCAAATTACCATGGAAACCTAGAGTTTGTTTACTTTTAACAACGTTACAATTAGTGCGACTTCTATCGTATCGAGAAGCATTTGAGTTCATGAAGCATCCAAAAGATTTGAATGATAAATTCATTATTCTTTCTAAATGATGCGGAGAATGAAGAGGAGATAAATCTAGCAGCATACCGTCGGCGATTGAAGAAGTATTTTGATCCGCTTGAATTATCGGATAAAACGTAAGCGTATTGGCTCAACAATCGTTGCCACTGTTTTAACATGTTCCTTTTTCAGCTTCATTAACAATTACCGAGTTCCGCAGAGGGTGTTTGAAGAAATCCTTGCCAAAGTAGAACTAGCATAAGCATAAGCGTGGGTTTTCGGCGGAAGAAAAATTGTGGAACAAAGATTTTTTGCTCAAGGGTCGTACCAACAAAGTGTTGGTATGGATTTTACTATGGCAATTGCCCAATCTACTTTTGCTGAAACGCTAGATCAAACTCTAGCCGCGTTGGAACGTGAACTAGCGGATTTCATAACCATGGATATGACTGCCGACGAAAAAGCAGACGCCAAGAGATTTTTTTGTAAAAAATTACCTGTCCTTGTGTAGTTATGTGCACCGATGGAACTCACATCAGAATTGCCGCACTTTACGACAACCCAATTCAATATTTGAATAGAAAAGGGTTTTACAGTTTAAACCCTTTAATGGTAAATATTAAATTTGACACTTCTTTATAAAATGGTTGTTGATAATGATCTTCTAGATATGTGACCACAGGCGAATGATCCTATTTGTAGATAATACAATACAAGCCCAATATGTTTATACTTAGAAGAAAAATGAAATAGTGGTGACCGAACGATGAAGCTGTTGGGTTTGTCTATTTACATATGACATTCTTGTACCCAATATTTATGATTTTTTTTATTGTTGTTTAGGGGACTCTGCTTATCCTTTAAAACCATGGATGATTAAGCAACGAATATTTCTATTTTTCTATTTCTTTCTTATACATTCACGTACTTTTTTCTATCAAGTTTTTGACCTGCCATAATTCTAAGGTTGTCTTAGAGTGGTACAGGGTCAATAAGATTCATTTTGTACCAAAACCAAATTTGCCACAGCTTCGCCCCAATGAAAAATACTGGGCAATCACAAAACTTTGTCTTAGGCGAAGTGGTGTAACAGTTAGAGATGTTCTTGGCAAGCAGGAAGTGAACGGAAATTGCGAAAACGGTGTCTCCTTCCACGATACGGGCGCTAATGCAGGAACCAAAAAACAAAATACGTGAATCTATAAGAACAGGGAACACAATACATAACTGTACAAAAGAAAAATACTCACTTTTTTATACCGTTGAAATTTTTTGGAACCTCAAATTAATATACTTAATGAATTTTTGAAATTATAAAATCGATCCGACATCTCTATAAAATTAAAATTGGTCCGAAGTACGAGAAATACGGAACGTTTGAGGGGTATCGACCGACAACGGCCAATAAAAATTACTTTAATCGTTTTTTTTTGCAAAACGATAGAAAATTACTATTTCTAGGCATTCTAAAAGTTTCACGCCGATACGACAATCCAATCAATTGTTTTTTGAATATAAAACTACAATAACTACCAGTGTAGGCGGTTAAATAAAAAAACAAATTTTAAAACAAAAAAAAATTTCACCAGAAAAATAAATGTTTTGATAAAGTGGTTAAAAAATAGAAGAGAGCAAAAAATTAACACAGAATAACATTGTTACATTTTTAAAAATAAATCTCTCCACGGTCAACAGCTTTTTTCAGTATATCGGATGGGTTGAGGCAGTAGTTAAATATATCGGTCGATATAAAAAAAGTGTTTCGTTCGCGATGCAAATTAAAGACTTTTTAACAACTGCTCGATTTTTTCCCCACGATTTGTACGGTAGCCATGGCAATTGTACACGCATTTTTACGGGTTGATAAATTTGATGCGTTGCGATACCATTCCGCCATTTCTGTCATTTTATCGGTCGATATGTTTATCGACCGGTTGTTAACTTGGTTCGCGATAGGTACCAATACCCGTCATTTTCCAAGCATCAATAATTGTCAATAATTGACTAATGTGTCGGTCCTGGTTTTCCTACCTACTAAATATG
This sequence comes from Anopheles coustani, assembly GCF_943734705.1. Classification (NCBI taxonomy): domain Eukaryota; kingdom Metazoa; phylum Arthropoda; class Insecta; order Diptera; family Culicidae; genus Anopheles; species Anopheles coustani. The sequence continues at coordinate 361,662 of NW_026525432.1, read as the reverse complement.
GTGTCCGGGTAATATAGATTTATTGAAAAAGAATTTTTTACACTTCGCATAATTTAAAACTCCATTATCTATCAAACTAAAATATCTCCTTTGCCCGTTATAAATGTTCCAAGGGTTGTTTTGAACATCGAATAACATGAGGGCCTATTACGAGACTCGAACGTTCGAGAATTTCCGACTCGAACGACACATTTGCATTATGCCTCATCTTCGAGTTTCCGTTCGACTCCCGTTCGAGAACTTTTTTGTCGATCAAAGTAATCTGTCGAACAATTTGGGAAAAATTGCATTACGGTTCTCGAACGGGATCTCGAAATCGACAACTTTTTATCCGTAGTGGTCTAGTGCTACGGAAAGTGCCAAAAAGTACAATCGAAGAGACCTCACGGGAGTTCCAATAGTAAATTCCGATACATAAGATACACTTGAAGAAAAATATGGCGTTTTCATAATGCTAAGGTATCTTTTTGCTTTAAATTGGAGAAAAAACACACACCGAACTCTTCACAAATTTTTCATTGTTTACAAAATGCAACAGCCTATTTACACCACTTTGACAGTTGCGCTTGGAAAAAAATCGATGAAAGTTTCATTGACTCGAACAAGTGACCGTAATGCAATTTTCTCGAACGTTCGAGTCCGCGGTTTCCGTGTGATGAGAGAATTGTTCGAGTCTCGTAATAGGCCCTATAGAAAGAGTGAGAGACGCCAATGGTTTTGTTTTCATTTGAAAGAGGACAATCTTCTTCTTTTATCTTGCCTGGCTTATCTGATAACATATCCTACTTTCAATGAAGGATACGTTTTCGATTCCTACTGATTTCGTGCATGTTCAAAATGTTGCAGTATAAGTACGATTATCTTACTACGTATCAGACCATTGCAGTTTAAAGTTAAGTGCGCACAGTCAGACCATTGCATGTTTAAATACCGTTCCTTATCCTAAGGTTGAAAAAAATTATGTACAGAAATTTCAAGGAAAAACTTGGTTATCTTTAAAATCCCGCTAGACATATGCCCGGTTGACGACAAATGTCAGTTCACCCTGATTTTGGGTCCCCGCATCCAAAAATCTGTACTTCTCCCCCCCTTAACTCTATAATTAGAAATGAGAATGCATGCGTTGGTCGTTTTCTTAGGGACAGCAAAGGTGCGAATGCGTCCCATGTATATTCTATCCTTTGCAACCCCAAACTATCGCCAAATGCTTACTGTTACGCACGGACGATAAGTTTTGTTCGTGATACCAACGGATAGAAAAATTTTACCCCTGACCGCGAGTAGAGAAACAAAGTATAAGAAAGTAGAGAAAACGGGGAACTATATGGGACAAAATTCTTCCATCACAAGACGAGAAAGTTAGAACAAAGAAAATTGGGACGAAGAAAGAAGGAGCGAGAATGACGCAATCTAGGAAAACCTGAAATATTTGATGTTTTCCAGATGGAAAACTATGCGTGAATAGCAAGTAGGAATACAATCGTGAGCGTTGAAGCCACTTGAGATTTTTTAGGAATAAGCGACAATGCATGATGTTGCAAGAGAACGAGCATGCATGCGCTCGAGAGACCAAAAAAGGTCAATTATTAACCACAATGTTTCACACGATTTACAAACTTACGAACTTCAGCATAGCCACGTCAGCGTGACGATAACCAGACGCCCCACGCGATGAAGGGTTAAAATCTTAGCGCGGTCAACGTGATCGAGCGACGAAGCGTCAAGTGGATCGATATCGATCGACGCTGCGACCCCTCGTTTTCTCATTAGGAGAAAGTGAGACGTTTAGGAAAAAAGGACGCGTGACAGGAACAGAAAACCGCGTAACTTTCTCACGATGCGCAGGGGGCAATCTGGAATTAGAGCGAGATCTTCTATCTTGTTTACACTTATTGATCAAATGTAACCGAAATAGTTTATAAGCGCTCGAAAATTTAAATAAACTAGACATTTTCACCAGGACACTCGTGAGTAAAAGTACCTGACATTCTTTCGCTCCAGTTCATCCGAAATTAGTTCTCGAACTACCGAATCCGCTTTACGCTAGATTCTGCTCTGTTCAGCGGCACGTCACGCTGCAGACCGGCTTCTCGTAAACCCTTTCAAAGACTTAGAGAAAATTCTGAAGGCTTCTCTCCGACGTCGGCAAGTCACGGCTCGGACGGAACTTTAGAAGATTCAATAAGTTTCCCGCTTTTGTTTCCCGTGCGATTGATTAATATTTACAATCGGACGCACTTACAAATAAATAGTATCCAATCAAACATATTTTTTTATGGTTTATTTCTTCGCAAACAAGTTTTTTGCTCACCAATTAGATTTATTTTTGACCATCGTATTTTTCCATAGTAGCCGTCAGCATTCCTGCTGTCTAATGACAAATCAGTGTAGTGATGTAATAGCTCAAGGAAAGAATGACATCTTCGCATCCGATCCAGCAAAGGAGCGAGTCCTTTCGAAGATAAAAAAAAATATGCTATTATAACACTATAATCTTTATTCATTTATAAATTTTTTTATGCCGCTGATAATGCAATATGAGGAGCCAATAAAACTAAATTTATGGTCAGATTAAAAATTTTCCAATAGGGAGCAAATGAATTCATACGATCCAGCTCCGATGTTCCAACTCTAGTTCAGTGTTGGTAGCTGCCAGCAGCACTTGGCGTGCGTCGAGTGCAGTGAAAATATAAGTGTGAAAAATAGTTGTTTTCAATCTTACCAAGCTCATTACATGGATAAGATTGGTTAATAAAGTGTGTGGGTTCATTTAAACATGTAAAGCAGATGAAAATCGGTCGTGCTTCAGTATTGTCAACGCTCTTCCACTTGTTGCTGGCAATGGAAAGAAGATAAGTATTCCATCCTTATATTGTGCATAATTGTACATAATAAGTGATATAGTCTTTCTTCTTTTGCAGGTTTTGCCTGAAGTTTACCTAGGAGTAGTGCCAGTGAAGTGTAAAAAGAGAAATTAAATTAATAAAACAGTATTATAACATAAAGGTAAATTCCAAAATAGTTGTTGTTTACATTTTCGGATGACATTTCCCTCGTGGGCATTGGGAGACACGGAGGGTATGGGAAAAAATGTGGGAAGGGAGGAACGAGGAGGGGTAACCCATAACAGAAGGGGAGTGAGTTGCATCTCCTCATTTTTCGAATTACTGAACGCCATATATCAAAAAGACTCCTATTGCTTGGCGTTCAGTGATTCAAGTATATGGCGTTCAGTAATTCTAATGTATGGCGTTCAGTGATTGCATGCAACCCAGCCCGCAATATCTGTCAAAAACATAGGCGAGGGCGAGTAGAAAGAATATCCCCGCCGCAAGCGGACTGTCGATGTTTGAATGTGTGCATGGGACGGCGATGAATTCAGTGCAAGAGGGGCTTTCGATATGGGCATTACACGAGACGCCATATTTGCCCACCTTTGCGTTGTGAATTGTGATCGACTAAACATGTTTCTGAGTAATTTCAATTTTAAATATGTGATTTAGTGTTCTTTTCGTGATCAGTAGTGTTCTGTATGTGAAACAGATGGAATAATGATATAACAGCCGCGTTTGCTGTTTGTGTTTTGGAAGGCAGCTGCCGGCAGCTGTTCTTTGGCGCTGTGCTGTCCCGGATGACTCAACCGCTGCAGCCGATAGAGAATGCATCGTCCGTATCACATATCCCAGCATTCTGGCGCTGTGCTGAGCTAGAGGCCTCTCAACAGATGCAGCCAAGAAGTCATACCCCGAATCATCCCGGCATTCTGACGTTGAGCTTATCCGGACGCAGAGCGGTACAGTCGATGGAAAAGGCATCTCCCGGATTTTACACGGAGACAGGATGGACATCTTAAGTGTAAACGTATTGTTACCGTAACGAATAGTAATATTGTAATTCTAATTGTTGTTATTTGAAATTCAATGTATATTTATTGAAATAAACGAATATATGCATTGAAATTATGAATTTATTATTGACATAAATTGAATAATAATAAAATAAAAAAATGGCTGCCTCTACTGCTTATGTGTGCGTGAAGCAGGTGTTTACATGTGTGCGTGCACCCATCGGCTTGGATTGGCGGTCTTTCGTGCTTCCGTTAGACCCGATTGCGGACCGTCACCAAAAATTGACAGATATTGCTGGCAGGGAAGTTTTTGTACACCGGGGAACGAGGACGCACTCAGTCGAGTTTACCTTCGTGCTCGGCTGGACAATCCGCTTCGTTACACTTACTATGTCGTTATACGCGTATACGCACGTACTTACGTACGAAACCTATTTGAGATATGTGAAAGAGTTTCATGTTGGAGCAACCATACCACTATGGAGCGAAAAGAGCAAATTGCCGGGATAAAATTCAGAATCAAATGTTTTGCAATGTTTTCATTGTAATATCGTGTAATACTATTATATTACACGAAATTATGATGTTTCGGGACAATCCCGCCAGGTGGCGCTGCAAAAACCTCATATTTTTGGAATTTTCTATGGGTGCATTTTTTTTTAATTTTTTTTTTATACTAACTTAAAGATTTTTTAAAGTTTGATATAAAACAAACTAAATTTACTACAAACTTCCATTCAAAATATTGTCATCTGGAATATAATTGATATTCAAAGCATCTAACGCGGACATAACGTCTCCTAACGAAGAGCTACTATCTGAATATTCTGAACTTGTACCATCATCTTCTTGGGTTTGAATTGGCAAGGGACTGTTACTATTTGAGGAGCTGTAATCTACGAAGAATGTTTTTACTGCGTCTGGGTATGGAATTTGTTTTTTATTTTTCAACGATTTAGCCAGAGATATTGTTGAAATGTGTGGATCGGATGATTGTAATGCTCTCATAAAAATGTCTTTAATATTGAATTCTCGTGACATTTTACGGGCGTGTTCTCTTCTATCCCTTCTGTATATTTTATTTCTACCTTCTGCTGCTTCATCTCCTAAGGATCCCAATGGAGCTGGGGCATTTACAATGATTTCACCTACATGCGCAAGAATTTTATGGACAGTGGAAGGCATTTTGTACCAATTGTAATGATGTATGTAAAACTTGTATGTATCTTTGCAATATAGACTAATAGTTTTTGGATTTAAAGGCTGTGAACAGTTGATGGCTATTAAAATATTTCGAAACCTTTCTATGAGTTCTGTTTCTATTTGCAAAATATCGCTCAATTTTTCTATGTTTGAAAAAGCCCGACGACAAACATTTCCCGTCGTACTATTTCCACCCATTTGCCTTGGTTCATCTACTTTTACACCAAATTCCTTGTACATCTTTTCCAATACAATTTTTTTTCGATCATTGTACATGCTTTTAAAATTTTTAGTAACCTTCCATTTTTTAAATTCAATTCTGTACGAAATGTGAAGCAAGCATTCGAAAAATCTGATCCAACAGTGCAGTGGAGATATTCCATAAGATAAATTCTCAGGAGTTTGAATAAATCCATTTTCTAAGTGCTCTACACTGTTCATTTCGGTTGGTTTTGCACCACATATACAACATGTTTGCATAGATAGAGTGTCGGTTAAATATGCCAAAATTTTTCCATCAATTAAACTCATGTAAAATGAATAGTTTACCGTCACATTACTTGTTTCATTTAGCTGAATTGTATAAGGAACTAACCTGGTTATTTGGCTTTTGATTTCGTCTACTGTTTGTAAAACTTTTTCTTTTGACTCTTTCGCAAACTCGATCACAATTGGCCTGCAAAACCTAACACTTTGAGGCATCAAGTTTATCCAGATGATATCTGAATCGTCACTGATGAACGAAAGACGGATAGGCGTTAATGCCGATACTAATAAATCACTGTCTGATGCAGTATTTTCTCCGGAACCATGAAGCGGTTGATTGTAAATGCTGTGTCCACTAGATCCGTCAATGCCCCACGAGCACAATAATACGACGCTTAGTGAATCACACAAAGAAGATGAAAGGTGTCGCAAGATTTCTGCCTTTTGTATTTCAATTATTCTACACGCAGTGTGATTAACCAATTCTTGTAGATTAACTTCAGCTTTTCTTTCACTAATAGAAATAAAATCTTCACTTGGTGCGCAGGTTTTTTTAAGTTTGTTGATTTGGTAATATGACGGAAAAACTTTTTTTGATACTTTATGCAAATCATTATACTGGGATTTTGAGAAACTATTGTCTATAAAACATGCCAACGCTTCTTCGGCAGATACTAAAACATCACTTTTGGTTGTCATTGGCATAACACTTGAAGGATTTTTCAAAAACATGTCTATCATACTCATCAGCCTTAACTGCTTTTCTTTAAAAGCTAACAACCTCACTGAGTATAATTCCTTTTCGAGATTGCCGTTGATATCTGTCTCTTTGGCCACACTTCGACGTTTATTCCTCACGCAGAGATCATTAAACTCTTTTTTTGGCCGTCCACGACTTTTGTTTTCCGTATAGGCACTAATGTCAAATGGTTTGTTCAACCAGATTTTCGAATCCTTTTGAAAATTCTTCGAGTTTCTAGCACATTTCTTCAATCTAGCCTTGAAACTTTTTTCCAGTATCATCAACATATTAGTCACTTTCAATTTATCACACGGTTTGATGCTTACTTTACTTTCAATGAACTGTAAAGCATACCCAATGTTTTCCTTGCAAGAAGCATTGTTTTTCAAAACGTTTATGATATCATTGATTATAAAGGAACCCATCGTGAAATTATTAAATCAATCTCAGATAGATTATTTACTTGAAAACTAAAAAACGTTGTTCGTTCTCCAAGGAGCTTTCTGACAATTGGTGTTTATGCTGTTCAAGGTAAAGCTTGAATGATGTTTTTATAAACGAACGTATGTTATATATGTATCTTTTCAAATGCATACCGCTATGGTATGCCGTTCGAAGGTCAAAATTTTAACATCTACCTTAGCTGTTACTGTATGGTTAGGGTATATTGTTTTCAAAAGCAAATATTATCAAATATTTGTGTTCACTTCTATGAGTTATCCACCCACAATTAGCGGCGTTTTACCATTAGGGTAGAAAAAGAGTGACAGGTATATCTACCCAAAATTCACGGCTTTTACAGGTAAGGGTACAAACAAAACAAAGTGTTAGTGTAGGGTACATTTATTATTATTTATTATTTTAGTGTAGGGTACATTATTCCGAGGAATTTTGGGTATAAAAAAATGGGTTTGTGAGCTGTAGAACAAGTAAAAGCGACCTGATACATTCAAAGCAAACCAAACCGAGTTTCATTCTTTGCCAGTGACTTGGCTTGTCTTTCCCCTTTTATGTGATGTTCAATCACTACCCTGCTTCACATTTTTCATTGAATGAGAATTTCAAATTTGAATGCATTGAATGAGAATTCATATTTCTTACCACACATGATGCTGCATATGGCATGATGGAGGCGCCTAGTAGCTGATAAACTATAAGCTTCACATCTAAAGTACAGAATAACGTAAAGATGCGCGCGTATGCGCAAAAAAAACTATCATTTATTGTTACAAAACATTCTAGGCTATAAGTGGGTATGCATCATATTACAATCTTTCGCAATCCTTAGCGATGGCATAAGGTTAAAAACAGAAAATTGAAAAATTTTCCGGGAGTTTTGCGAAACAATGCTTAATATTTTGTGACATTCAATTTCAATTAGCTTAAACTGTCAATAATTTTAAAGCTTGATAATAAACCTTTCCAAAACTGTGCTTGGAATCCGATTCCGACCATTATTATAGGAGTTACAGACCTTCAAAGTTGATGGATTTTTTTCAATTTTTCACGCAATATTTTCACAAATCTTGACTTTGAGAGGCTGTTTCTCAGAACCTGGAAGAGCAGAGGCTCTAGTTTTTGGGTCATTTCTTAGTTTCATCTTGTAGTTTAAGAAAACATGTCTCTTTTTTCTGAAATCCAAAAATGAATTTTTGATTTTTATCCCGGCTTCGCTCCATCGTGCATACCCCGGTGTACAAAAACTTGTATGCAATCACTGAACGCCATACATTAGAATTACTGAACGCCATATACTTGAATCACTGAACGCCAAGCAATAGGAGTCTTTTTGATATATGGCGTTCAGTAATTCGAAAAATGAGGAGATGCAACTCACTCCCCTTCTGTTATGGGTTACCCCTCCTCGTTACTCCCTTCCCACATTTTTTCCCATACCCTCCGTGTCTCCCAATGCCCACGAGGGAAATGTCATCCGAAAATGTAAACAACAACTATTTTGGAATTTACCTTTATGTTATAATACTGTTTTATTAATTTAATTTCTCTTTTTACACTTCACTGGCACTACTCCTAGGTAAACTTCAGGCAAAACCTGCAAAAGAAGAAAGACTATATCACTTATTATGTACAATTATGCACAATATAAGGATGGAATACTTATCTTCTTTCCATTGCCAGCAACAAGTGGAAGAGCGTTGACAATACTGAAGCACGACCGATTTTCATCTGCTTTACATGTTTAAATGAACCCACACACTTTATTAACCAATCTTATCCATGTAATGAGCTTGGTAAGATTGAAAACAACTATTTTTCACACTTATATTTTCACTGCACTCGACGCACGCCAAGTGCTGCTGGCAGCTACCAACACTGAACTAGAGTTGGAACGTCGGAGCTGGATCGTATGAATTAATTTGCTCCCTATTGGAAAATTTTTAATCTGACCATAAATTTAGTTTTATTGGCTCCTCATATTGCATTATCAGTGGCATAAAATAATGAATAAATTAATAAAGATTATAGTGTTATAATACCATATTTTTTTTATCTTCGAAAGGACTCGCTCCTTTGCTGGATCGGATGCGAAGATGTCATTCTTTTCTTGAGCTATCCCATCACTACACTGATTTGTCATTAGACAGCAGAAATGCTGACGGCTACTATGGAAAAATACGATGGTCAAAAATAAATCTAATTGGTGAGCAAAAAACGTGTTTGCGAAGAAATAAACCATAAAAAAATATTTTTGATTGAATACTATTTATTTGTTAGTGCGTCCGATTGTAAATATTAATCAATCGCACTAAAAATCGGCAGTAACATTGTCAAAAAATATCCGGAATAAAACTTTGACCAGATGTTAATCAAACCTTCCTACTGTGGCAAATGCAGTTAGGATTCGAGGGGAGTGAGAGATATTTGAACCATGGATGCCATAGGGGGTGAAGCAGGAAGACGGTGGACGAAGAGAAGCTAGCAGTTGTGTGCAAGCAGCAATTTGTTGGGTAGGGTGGGTAAAACAGTCAGTGAAACGGGTGGAAATTGTGTGCAAGCACTCATTTTGTACCGCGGGGTAGCATCACGCATTTGCGCATTCTGGTCATAGCTATCTCAGAGTGCAGGCGCAAGTGCATTGAGCAGCGTTATGATCGTGCCATACTAACGCATGGCAATACTGATAAACGTATGAAAATGATGGAAATATAGGTACTTTACACAGTAACATTCTAACTTTTTTTTACTTTTAGGAATGAAAACCAAAGCTTATGAATGCGTCGAATGGTGCATGAGCTGGATCGCATATGCAGTTAAGAATTGGATCTTTCTGGGACAGCAAGTCCACTGCAGAGGCTGAAACTCTACACTGGTAAGTCAGAAAACAACTTGATCGCAAATATCCGAATAATAAACATCCGATGACTTAATTCTCAAAAAACAAATATTTTGATTTCACCGCAGCATTCTGCGGGTAGAAGAAAATATCACATTCGTAGAATACACCATACACACACACACCTACACGCGAGCTAGTCTCACCCACACCACCAAGCAAGCCAATGCAAATGTGTGCGGCAATACATGGGCGATCCGTCAAATTTTGACTTGCTGGGAGGTTGCTGGGACTCTTGGTGGAAGTACATGACAGCAGCAGAAAATTAGAACTTCTGCCAACCGGGTGATATTCACAGTGGTTTGCTACATGCCGTTAATCATGAAATATTAACAATCAAATTTTATGAACTGGAAAGCAAAGACAACTAACTTTAATAAAACAACTACATTTGCCTCAATATGTATACCAAAACCTCCTTTCGTTATTGCGTGAAGTTCCAGGCCACTGTGAATTATGTTTCTGTTGTTTGGTGTGTCTCAGGAAATGTAGAAATTGATCGCATATTACGTAAACTCGAGAAAGACCACTGATCTACAGCTCATTATATGTAATTTGTGTACAGCTCTGTTTATATGGGTTTTGTTTTGTGCGTATGTTTTGCTTGTTTTTGTTTCAACCTGTACGTAACACCGTGCGTTTCGCGTATCTGCTAATGTCCTGTTTCACATTTTAAAGGAAACTTTCTATCTTTCTTTGTTATTTTTTCCTTTTTTTTGTTTCAAACAGCGCGAAAAACCATGCGTGTTAATTTTCTTAAACCCATGTTAAAAAATATATTTCTGATATGGTGTAACCCTGGAACGCATGTTCAATTTAACGCGATTCATAATTCCCGTGACTGGAGCTGCGTAATGGTATTCTTTTCCATTTACAAATTTTTAAACCGTTTCGGTAAACCGGTTCACCCTCTCCTCCCAGCACAGCAAATTTCCCCAGGCGAGATAGTTTCCTTAGTTAAAATGGTTGCTATACCGATCCTTCCATTTCTCCTCAAGAGGTGTGTGATTTCTATAGCGATCCTTTGATTTCCCCTCAAGCAAGGCTGTTTCTAAGGCAATCAGTGCAATGCAATGGGATGAGCGTTTGCTGTGGTCCCATACAAAAGTAAGGTTTTGCATCACTTTTGGTGCCTTACTTTATCCAAGTAGTGGAGTCACCCTAAAGCATCACCCCGAAAACCTTACATTTACGATTATATAATATACTAGCTGATTAACCCGATTTCATCCGGGTAGAAAGAAATTCCAAACGAAAGAGTGTTTTCATTCAATATCAGTTTTCAGTTTTACAATCTTAAACGTTGCTATTTGCTGAAAATGCTATTTTTTAGTATTACCTTTAGTCGACAAAACCATGTTAATATACATTTTGCATTCATTTTTTTGCAAATATGAGAAAAACTGTGCCTAAACCACCGTTGGACCAGGACAACAAATGATCGACGTCCGGCTATATAAACAAATGATAAGCCAATTCATGAAATAATTGTGAGGGTTGCAAAATTTATGTATTACGTTTGTAGGCATGATTTAAAGTTTCAATAATTTCTGTTGCTTGATCGCAAAAATTTGCGGGAAAGATAAAGAAGGGAGATCACATCTACCAACTTAAGTTCAACAACAAAATTATCTACCCTGAAATCCAGTTTGGAGCACATCAGACAAAAAAATTTTGAGTGATACAATTGTATGTATGTCATCACAATTAACGCTTTTTGAGTCAATCCAACATTATTTAGTTGTAGCAGAGGTAAAGGAGGAAAAACCAAAGAAGGTTGCTTATTTGAGAGTGAAGCCATTCGATTTAAAAACCACAAATGCTTTGAAATTGATACTCATTAAGTACTGTTGCAATTATTGAAATTGAGTGTTATTTAAGAGCACTTCTACCGTCACCTCACGATATGTACGGTGTTACATAGTGTCTTCTTTTAAATCCTTCGCATCCGTCGTAAGGTGGCATCATAATTTTTTTAGATATATTATATCGTTCAGATGATAGATAGTAGATCTTATTATAGTTAAGTTAGAGGCAGGAAGGAGGCATAAGAATGTTGAACATTTCACACTTGAAAAATTGGCTATTTTATAACTGTGTTTGGTTGAATCGATTAGACCGATTTTATGTGATAAATAATATTTGTAACGTAGGAGAAGATAGAAGAAGTCTGAGATGATCTTGTGCGCTCAAACGGTGATCATTCGATTTAGTTACCCCAAATACTACGAAAATGATACCCATATTTCATTTTAACCATTGTTGAGTTAGGGGGTAGGATGGTAGCACCTCTTACCCCTTCCTCTAGAGGACTGAAATTTTATTTCATGATGGCTACATATTTAAGTAGTATGTGTACCATATTTTGTAAAACCCCATTCCAAAATTGTTGAATTATTATTAGTTTTCAGCAGTTTAAGGGATAGGGAATCGGAAGGGGGAAAGGACGGAGGGCATTCGGAAGAATAAAAAATTAGCTACACTCCAGCCAAGTTTGGTACAGATAGACTTAGTAGATTTAGCGTTGCATACATGTGACAAGAATTATCGCTTTTCGTTTTGAGCTTCGCTATTGTTTTGCTGAAGAGGAGGAGGAGGGTAGAGGGAGTCTGGGCTAAGATTGAACATTAAGAGTGAGGCCATTCGATTTCTAGATCACAAATACTGCGAAATTGATACCCATATTGCATTTCTACCATTTTTGAGGTAGGGGGTAGTATAAGAGCCTCCCTTTCCCCTTTCCCTAGATAGATGAAATTTTAACCCATGCTATGTCTCTATGTAAACAGCATGTGTACCAATTTTTGTGAAAATCCATTCACTATTCGTTGAGTTATAATTGTTTTTCATTAATTTTAGAGGTTAGGTGTTCGGGAGGGGTAGGGTGGTATGGGAATATCAACAAACGAAGTACAGATCATTAAACCTTGGAAAATTAGCTACCTTCCTGCCAAGTTTGGTGCAAATCGGCCCGGTAGATTTTGCGTGATGCGATCACATACATACATATATATATATATACAGACAACGGTGACTTTTATATATTAGATAATGTAACTCTAGAAGTAACGCTTTTTGTGTGATACTGGAATAAATCTATCATGGGGGTCAAAATCGAAGATCGGACGAAAGACAAAAAAGTTATAAGCCCTTGAAAGAGCAGAGGTTGGGAAAAGTGCTATGTTTTTTCCATCTCGACCAACACCGAAAGTGCTCCATATCCCACGAACAATACAAGGAAGTGAAACAAATCATCATGGCAAGGAATGAAGACACCGTTGTTCAGTTTTTGTGGTATTGATCACGTAGATTATCATTAACAATTAAAAACAAATTAAACTCATTGAAATAGAAAGTATTTTGTTTACACTTTTTTTACATTTAATCTTTTCAGAAACGTTTGTTATATACCGCGGCGATAAACAAGAATTATTTTTAGTACCGTTGACTTCAAAATAACAAAGCGATTATAACACACAAGGGAAATCATAAGGAAAAGAAAGAGTATTTCACTGTTTTCATGAAGAAAAGCATATTATTTTCCAAAGTCCTTATACTACACAAATGAATTGATTTGAAAGACGAAAAGACATGCCCAAATATTTTCGGTTTTAAATAATTTTCACACCCAGTTGGCGATTAAACGTTACTTTTGGAATTGTTTCAAACGCCGTTTCAAGTTATTCCATAATATATACTTAGAACTACATAATTAAGATAGAACTACAGACAGTACGGTTTGTGTTTTGGTCATTGTCAGAGGTGGTATAGATACTTCTTATTTTTGCTTTTGTTTTGTTTTGTATTTTCGTGAATCTTAATTTATTATTGGAAGCATTATGGCTTCACCAGTAGGCGCCATAGTCTTTGTATTTCATTGAAAATGCACAATATACTCGAAACATTCTCATAAACAATCAGAAAACGGTACTGAAACTTTCAGTTCTGGTCGGTAAGCTACATGTTTTCGCTGCGGTTTCTCTTTATCTAAAAACGATAGAAAGAAGTTTTTTGCCCAATCCGAGATGCCTTGAAGTGATCTTTCGTTTGAATTGTCAATTGTAAGAAAAAGTCCAAAGGGTTTAAAAATTGACAAAAACTACAAGTTTCTCGTAATTTGCCTGTGATGAACCGATCGACAGATTTTTGCACACATCATTTCAAATAAAAGCAATCTTTAATACAAATGACTTTGTACAAGAACCATCTTTCTACAACTTTTAATTTATGCGAAACAGCAACGAAAATTTTAAGCCAAACGCATTAAGCAGATGAATATGTGGCTGGACGCGCATGGGCGAGTGCAGGTGCACGGGTGCCCAAGCGGGTCTACCGGTGATACGCATGCTCATGCCAGGACGGCTACACTGTGAGGAAACTGGTGGAAAACGGCAGAAAAGAAATTGAATGTGTATTTCATTTGTTTTGAATACTTCTCGATGATCGTAGTGTATACAAATTTTAGACTGATTTCTTTGTTTGGTCTCGTAGTATCGTTAGCAGTAATTTAAAAAAAAAAGATTTATCGGATTTCTTTTGGTAAGAAAGCACAACTTAGTCTTTATTTCACAACTTTTGATCACGCTTACGTATCGAGAATAGAATCTAATGGTGGCTCGCGCAGCCCTTTTTACCCCTTTCGGCTGCTGTGATCGATGGCTGCTGCATGGGCCGCATCCGCTGTCGCTTTGACGGCCCGGCTAGAACGGGACCACAACACCGTCGCTCTCGGCTGCGCCACAGTCAAAGTGACAGCGGATGCGGGCAATGCAGCAGCCATCGGCTACAGACTCTAGGCTCAGCAAAAACGGGATGAAAGGGCTGCGCAAGTCACCATGAGTTTCTATTCGCGATACGTTAGCGTGATCAAAAGTTGTGAAATAAAGACTCATTTTTGGTTTCTCACCGAAAAAGCTCCGGCAAATCTTATTTTTCAAAATCACTGCTAACACAAACTTGCATTTCAAACATTTATCATGGCGTGCAGTTCCACTGTTCTTTGGTGGTTTCCACCGTTTCTGTTGATCCACCCGTTCAGAGACCGAATGGCTCAAAACAGAGTGAAACGATTCGGTGTGAGAGCGGAGGTTGTGCTCGTGCACCATTGCAGCGTTGTTTGCTAAACACCGATGAGTGTGATCAGCGTAGAGTTTGGGTTGCGCGCCTCTGACTTTGACTCCCGGCGTGCGCCGTTAGCTTGCTTTCGCTCATTATTCCCACGTTTCCTCTCACAATGACGCACCTAGCGTTACAAATAGCGATAATTTATAGCCAAGGCTAGATTCTCTTCTTCCGTATGGTTCTCATTAAGCGCCTGAAGCTATGCAAAGCGTGACGCATGCATTGATTTCGAATATTTGATCGCTAACGGTTCGCTATAAAGAACATAACGTTTCAAACAAATCACGCAGTGCAAGTTGAATGCTGGTTAATATACTTGTACATGTTAAGTTATTAGTAAGTAAACTATATTACACATGATGCACAGAATAAGACAATGAGTTTAGCCGAAGAAATGATTTGGAAACAGTGACGCTCTCGCAGCGAGCAGGTTTACCGAAAAAGGGAGTTTGTTATAGTTTGGTGAAATAACCGCTACCCCTAGGTTGATTGCGTTGCCGAAAGTAATGGTACACACCACGGTTCAAATAATCGTCGGATGAATTTAACGAATGAATGTATCACCAATTGCATTCATTCAGTTTAAACGTCCACAAGAGGTGTAGACATGATCAAAACATGGCTGGTGGGGACTCATTTACAGTGTGACAAGAAAGTATCCGTACAGTCAGCAATTTCAACTTTAAGCCTAATTATCTCAGCGACTACGTGACCTAGGACAACCGTTTGAACGCCATATCGTAGATAAACTTTTATTCTATCGAATGAGGTCTTCACATTTCAAAAACTTATTGGTAGGTCACTTTGTTCTAACGAAACCCCAAAAAAGGCTCCAAATCGATGATAAAAAAGTGTCCGTACTTGATTAGTATTGCTGATGTGCCATCCGTACATGTTGTGCCAAAATAGTGCAATCAATGCCACTTGCCTCAATAATAGCCTGTTCTTCTTCTTCTTCTTCTTCTTCTTCTTGGTGTAACGACTTCTTGGTCATGCCTGCCCATTTAGGGCTTACGAGACTTGTTTCCCTGCTGTACGTGGAAAGTCAGTCCTCTCGTACAGGGGAGGGTCCTGTCTCGGTTGGGATTCGAACCGACGCTGGCGAGGTGGTGAGCCCTGCCGCTCATGGGCCGATTTTCTAACCAGCGCTAACGCGCGGCTGTCGCGGACCCCCTGTAGGGGGGTCTTATAGCCTGTAAGTGCCAAGAAATAATTTCTACCAGTTTTCTTTTCTAAAGCTGCTGGAAATTGGACCTGATTCCATAATAGTTCTAAAGATGTCTACTAAGATCAGGAAAATGTTCCGTTAATGGTTAGTCTGGGCATCTTTCGACAAATGTTGTATAGAGATCGAGTCTGGACAATTTTCGAGAATCGTCGACCCTTGTATGATTGCATGAAGTGGTCACTCTTGGACAATACATGGCCTTTTCTTATGATCGTTATTTAACTCAGAGAGAACATTGTAGAACATATAAACTTTAACCAAGGGTTGCCCTGTTCAAGTGACAAAAAGGGCGAAGTAGACCATGTCCCACAGATGATCTAATATATAAAAGTCACCGTTGCCTGTATATATATATATATATATATAAATATATTTATATATATATATAAATATATATATATATATGTATGTTTGTGAACTTGGCAGGAAGGTAGCTAATTTTCCAAGGTTGAATGATCTGAACTTCGTTTGTTGATATCCCCATACCTCCCTACCCCTCCCGAACACCTCTCCTCTAAAGTTAACGAAAAACAATTATAACTCAACGATTATTGAATGGATTTTCACAAAAATTGGTACAAATACTCCTTACATAAGGACATATCATGGGTTAAAATTTCATCTATCTAGAGAAAGGGGAAAGGGGGGTTCTTCCACTATCACATACCTCAGAAATGGTAAAAATGGAATATGGGTATCAATTTCAAGGTATTTGTGGTCTCTAAATCGAATTACCTCACTCTTAATGTTCATCTCAGCCCAGAATCCCTTTACCCTCCTCCTCTCCAGCAAAATAATGGCAAGGCTCAAAACGAAAAACGGTAATTCTTATTACAGTGCCAGAAATATACATAGCAAATATGAAAAAGGCAACACAATTTAAATTACTTTTTTGACTTATTACACTAAAACAAATAATTAGACGGATCTCTGTTGAACGTTTATTCATTATCTGTTACTGTACATGGTGTAAACTACTTTCCATACTTTCCTGAAAGGTTCTATAACTTTTGCAAGCAAAACAATAATATATATCAAAAAGGCAATCCCTTTTTAAATATATTTTTATGCCTGAGAACACTTATACAATTATTTAAACATAGTGCTGGTGTATGTTTATTCAATATAAGTTACTTAACATTGTGTAAACTATGCTACATACATTCTAAAATTGTTCCATAACTTTTTACTACGCACGAACAAACGTAAACAATACGCCGATAAACGTTCTAGCGATTAAAAGTGCTTGCCTACGAACGTGTTCGATCCTGCGCGGCGCGACGCAACAGATCACGCTATTTTGATTTCAAAACTTTGCATTCGAGCCTCGCGCTAGCGATTAGAGATGCTTAAAACGAGCAAATCTCATCTCGCGCGTGTAACACTTTACCGTTAGTTTCACCTGCTGCGAGCGAGCCAATCACAGCGCAGCAGCGTTGCCGCGGCCTTGAGATTCCAATTTGCCGAACGCACGAAGCTGCGCTCGGGTCGCCTGCAGCGGCACGAAGCAAGATTTTGCGGCCGCGGCTATTAAACCGCGACGCAATCGGCTTCGTTGTCTCAGTAGGTAAACGTGTTTCCACGCTTGTTTATCTCAAGTCTTGTTTGCAAGTTAAAAGTGTTGTGTTTTGCAATGCCGCGCAAGGTGTATTCTGCTACGGAGATTGGCCATGTCGTCCGGATGTCGGAGCAGGGACAAACTAACGTGAGTATAGTGTTTTAAAATCAGTGTGCGGTCACGAAATGACTTGTCTCGTCTGTTGCGTCACAGGCGCAGATTTGTCGTTCGCTCGACATGCCGCCGTCGGTTGTGTCCCGCATGCTCAAGCGCTACGCTGAGCGTGGCTCCACCGAGCCTCGCTGGAGCAGCGGAAGGCCTCGGAAGACGACGCCACGGGCGGACCGAGCCATTGTGAACGCGGCAAGGTCTGCTCCGTTCACTCCTGCATCGCGGATTACCACCGATCTGAACTTGGAAGTGACACCACGTACGGTCATCAACCGGCTGTTGGAAGCCGGTCTACGGGCCTATCGTCCGGCCAAGAAGCCGAAGCTAACGCTCCAGCATCGGCAGGCCAGACTTGCGTTCGCTAGGCGGTACCGTCACTGGAGTGTAGACCAGTGGCGGAATGTACTGTTTAGCGATGAAGTCAAGGTCAACCTTCTTTGCTCGGACGGCATGAACTACGTGAGACGGCCCCGAAACCAGAGACTGAACCCACGGTACTGTCTACCTACGGCACGCCACAGTCAGTCAGTGATGGTTTGGGGCTGCTTCTCTGGTGAAGGCGTAGGTCCGCTACACCGGATAGACGGAATGCTGACCGGGGCAGGCTACGTCGAAATCCTACGCACGGTCATGCTTCCCCATGCCCAGGAAACCCTGGCAAACCGGCGATGGCTTTTCCAACACGACAACGACTCCAAACATACATGTCGTGTTGCTCGTGCTTGGATCGGGGAGAACAATATTGGCGTTCTCCCTTGGCCGTCGCACTCTCCGGACCTGAATCCCATCGAGAATCTTTGGTCTATAGTGAAGACGATGGTCCGTGAGAGAGCCTCCTATCTGACCACCGATCAGTTATTTGAGGCAATGAACGATGAATGGAGAAGGATTCCACCATCCACAATTTAGAATCTTGTGGAGTCAATGCCGAGAAGGTGTCGCATGGTGATAGAGAACAAAGGGTTCCCGTTAAACTATTAACACCATGACACTCTGGCGACTCCACAAGTAGGGAGTGGAATCCTTAAGAGGAGAGTTCTTAGTGCGGTCCCACGGCCTAGTTCCGTGACTCCCACACAAGTAGGCTTGTCCCTATTGACAAGAAGCCGAAAGCCTTTAGGAAGGTTGTCTCCCCTCTAAAATATCAAGAAAACAAAAAAAAATTGGTTGGGGAAAGCAATTTTCGCATTGCTAAGAGAATTTAAATTGCACGAAATGTGCCTTATTTTAAAAATTGCTATGTTTATTTCTGGCACTGTACATGTATGCGCGCAAAATCGACTAAATCTATCTGTTCCTAATTTTTTATTGTTTCGAATGTCTTCATTCCCTTTCTCCCTTCCGAACACCTATGCCTTAAAATGATGAAACATAATAATAATTCAACAATTATCGAATTGGGTTTTAAAAAATTTGGTAAAGGGGGCTCTCACACTATTCCCTACCTCAAAAAATTATAAAAGTGAAATATGAGTATCATTTTAGTAGTATTTAGGGTCAATCAAATGAATGGTCACAGTTTAAGTGCTCAATCTCATCTCAGACTTTTTCTATTTTCTCCTACGTTCCAATTATTCTCAATCACACAAAATCGGTCTAATGGATTTACACCAAACATAATTATAAGAAAACAAATTTTTGAACTGTGAATGTCCGACATTCTTATGCCTCCTTCCTGCCTTTGTCTTTATTTAACCAGAACCACTACTTTTAACCACTACCTTACTAATGCAATATGCAAGCCCTTTTATTTTTTCCTCCTTTTCCTCTTCTTTAACGAAATAATGTTGGCTTGACTCAAAAAGCGTTAATTTTGATGACATACATACAATTGTATTGCAAAATCTTTTGGTTTGGTGTGCATCAAACTTGATTTAAGGGTAGTAATTTTTGTTATTAAACTTAGTTTTGTAGATTTGATCACCCTTCTTTACCTCTCCCGAAAACTTTCACAAAACGTTATTTCTAAGCGATAAAGCAAAAGAACTTTAAATCGTACTTAAAAACATAATACGCAAATTTTGCAACTTTCATAATTACTTCGTGGATTGGCTTATCATTTGTTTATGCAGTCGGACGTCGATTATCTATTGTCATGCTTGCTTCAATTGATTAATTTTAAATGGTTGCACTAAGGTGGAAGCACAGTTAGATAATAAATGTAAAATGTATATTAATCTGGTTTCGTCGACTAAAGGTATAAGTCTAAAAATTTGCATTTTCAGCTAATAGTAAAAATTTTAAATTGTAGAACTCAAAATACTCTAAATTAAATCACTCTTCCGTTTCGAATTTCTTTCTACCCGGATGAAATCGGGTTAATCAGCTAGTTTATAATAACAATGTTAAGTTCAATGTGTCCAGTTCGATCAATGGCCTCCGAACACCATAACCCATACACTCAGCTACTGTGTTTTATATTTGGAGCAACGTTGCTAATATTGATGATTGAGTTCGACGTCAAGTCTTTATTGTTGTTCGTGTTTTCAGCCCAAATTTGCCTTATTTTGTCTGTATGAAGTCTGTATATAGTGTGTAAAACACTGTGCCCACACGCCAATGGCATCAAGATACAGCGATTTGCAAATCCTCAGTCTTCCTCTTTCTTTCCTTAGAAACGAAAAATTTGCAACGTACAATGGTGCAATGTTATTGTTATTTCCCAATAAAAATCCTTAAGAGTGGTAATCTAAATCATATCAATCACACCGTCAAAGCGATTAACTAACCACGAAAGATGTCTGTTTGAAGGGTTTAGTCTAGTTGTACCATGGTTTATTCGACAAATTATAAGTTCTTGAGACTATGCATGATATTTGCCACAAGGTTCATCAACTTGCAAAGTAAGGTACCGTTCACATCACATAAAAAAATATAGTTTTCTATCGGTTGCAGCAGTTTGCTTAGTTTCACCGGCCATTTCATGCTAAATGATGATATAAAATTGTTACCACCATACTTCTAGATCCTTTATAACTTGAAATATTGGCTTGGTTGATACTTTGACAACTAGTACCTCACCAAACCGGTATATTTGGTCAAGAAATTCAGGTGTACGAATACTTTTTTGTCTGTACATTGAGCCTTTTTTGAGGTTTCGTTAGAACAAAGTGACCTACAAGTAACTTTTTTGACATATAAAGACCTTATTCGTCAGAATAGAAGTTTATCTACGATATGGCGTTCAAACGGTAGTCGTAGGTCACGTAGTCGCTGAGATAATTAGGCTTAAAGTTGAAATTGGGGACTGTACGGATACTTTTTTTTCAGTCTGTACTCTTTTATCATTTTTTTCTGTAAATCTTTTCCTATGCAGTTAATCTTATGCAACAATGACGCAGAGCTATTATTAGAGAAAAATAATTAGGCCTAGGACTAAATATATTTGATTATGCCCCACACCGTTAAATGTAAACTCAGGAAACTAGTGCTCTTTGGTGCCGGTTCGTTGTGTCCGGGAGCATAGGGTTCGTCTACAGTGGGAGCTGGCTCTTCTTGTTTGTTTGTTGTTTAACTCGGACGCGTCTTTTTCTGGTGGAGCGTCGCGTGCAACCTGGGCATCTCCAACTTGCCATGTATTGCTTGCTTTTTTTTAATAACAATTAATCAGTTCTTACAAATGGGTTAGTTGACATCATTCGGGTTCCTGATTGGATAGTTTTGAATTGCCCTACTTGCACTCCGGGTGCGTCGGATTATGTTCACTGTCTTGTGGTTCCTGGTTCCTGGTTCCTGAATTGCTGATAAATTTCCGTATGGGGTTTTCTAACTTGTCTGCAAAAGCATTTTCCTTGTCGCATCAATATGCGCTCGATTTCGCCTGGCGGTTCTTCCGCTTTCTGTTTATGTTATTCAAAAATCTTCCGCTTGAAGCATTTGCGGTGGTCACGCTGTTTTGTTATTGTTTGATCGTGGCTTTGCCTTTGCGCGTCGCGATGCGCTTGCGAGTTGCGCTGTTTCGGTTTCATGCATTGGCCAAAATCTGCTTGCGTGTCGTCTACGAATATATAGGTCAACTTGAATCGAGTATGGTTGAATTGACATTGTGATACAAAATTTGTTCGGTTTGAATCGTTCCGATTCTTCTTGTGACATCGGCATATTTTTTAGACTATATAGCATGAGCAGGCTTTATAAGTTTGCAACGCAAATCAATGTTTTTTTTAAACATATATAGTGTGTCTGTTAAATCGAAAAATTGTTCATAAGCTTAAGTGTGACCATTGAACGAAAAGCACATAGGCTTAAGTGTCGATTCTATATAATAACTGTCCGATGCGTTGTGCTCTTCGTAACCATGAAACTTTGGAGTGTAACTGTGTTTTACACAGTATTCGTCCATGCCCCTCTTGCACAATAATACAACGCATACTGAATCACAAAACAAAGAAGAAAGGTGCCACAAGGTATCTTCACATGGGTTTTTATAATCCCGCGACAATTATCATGAAATTCTAAAGTTGAATAACAACTGTTCCTGCTCAACTTCAAGTTTTGTTTCACCAATTTATTTAAAACCTTTAGTGCGAGCGCAGTTTTTTAAAAGTTTTTTTGGTATTGCTTCATTACGAAATAACTTTCTTCGATGCCTGACGGACATGAATGTACTCGGATCACGGAAACTTTTGTTCATAAACATGCCAACGCGTCTTGCTTGAGATAAATTGGTACATCAAATAAAGTTGTTAAGAACATGACACTTGAAAGATATGAGTTTAAAGTAGAAAAATGCTGTTTTTGTCCCGAAGAACAATCTGAAGCAATCAAAGCAAACCAAGCAAAATTCAACTCTTCTCTATTGAAGCAAAGTCGTTCCGGATTCACTGTAAGTATTACCCCAACCATGTTTCAAAATTTGATGATACAATCATTGAAATACTTTTCATCAAATGAAAATTTCAGACACTACTTGCACATACCATGTTAATGCATACTGCTTGATGGAGACACCAAGTACGTGAAAAACTACCTAAGAAGTAAAAAACCCTGCTATTTGTGGAGTTTTGTACCTCTCAGTTGAATTCGAACTAATGATCACAACCCACTCGACCAGCAGCGCTTATTCGAACTGTCTGCAGTCAAAATTTTTTATCTTCTCTGGCAGCACTGTATGAAAAATGGAAAAAAAAGGATTGACAGCTCCAACTTCCTACTTTTTTCCATCGTATGTAACCGTCGGCTATTATCAGATGGGCTATGATGTACAAATGTGTGTGTTGCTACTGAAAAGTGGCCTAAGTTAGTTATAACTTAAATTTTTTTTACTTGTAAGTGTTTCATACCTACCGGAGCAGGATTAGAACCCATTACTGCAGGCTGCATTGTGATCTGTTGAACCGTCGAGTTTCCGTAAGAAGCTAAGCCGACTTTACTGACGGGCTATAGTAAAACTGTGTTTTCTGTTACCATCTGTGCCATGGATCAATTTCCCCACAAACGAGTTTTATCTGAAGTAAACGCAAAGCAAAGTCATTCGCAAGGAATTACAGTTTCGGATTCTTCAAAACCAAGAAGTTATTCGAAGCGATTAAAAAAACATACAAACAGAATGTGTGCAAGTGATGTTATAAATTTATATTTAAGGGTCCTCAACATCAACGGCGATGAAACCACCAGTTGCACCAAAACCTGCATTTGTGATCAAGTAAAGCCAATTGTGTTTACTGAATTTAAAGGGTCATTCAGCAGCAAGTGGTTACTGGAAGCATTAAAAAGGTACGGTCACACGACACGAACCTTTCATGGCGAACCTTTCGCACACTATTACCAACGAATGCCAAAAAAAGGTTCGCCGAACCTATCAGCGTTCACACGTAACGAACCTTTGAAGTTGTTTTTTTGACAGTTGGTAAGAATGTTAACACCAGAACGTAGGAATGGCAGTTGTTAATCAAAGTAAGCGTTTCACAGTCCATAATCACCGTTTCATAACTTGTAGTTTGCTGTATCTCCATAAGTTTCGAAAATATGGACTCGAACAACATTGCTATTTCAAGAATAGCGCTTAAGCTTGCAAATACATTAAGATTATTTGTAGCATCCCGGAATGCACGACCAAAAGGAGTAAATCGTCGCTTTTGGATGCGCGAGTTATTCCTCAAACGTGAAAACATGGCGGAAAGGCTGGTAGAAGATATGAGAAATAATGGCATAGACGATACCATAAAAAAGTACATAAGGTTGCACAGGGAAGATTTTAACCATCTTCTAGATTTAGTCGCAGCGCGTATTACAAGAAAAAAATCGAATATGCGCGAGTCAATATTAGCCCTGGAGAGACTATGTATCACTTTACGGTTTCTTGCTACAGGTGACTCTTATGAATCACTTTCAGTATTGATTCCGTTAAGTGTGGTAATATTATTTATTATTTTGAACTATATTTGTGATTTTATCTATTTGTTTTTCAGGTGTCCAAACCATCATTATCAAAAATAGTACCTGAAGTATGCGAAGCAATAATTGATGTACTACAAGACTTTATTGGGGTAATGTATTGTATTTATTTTTAATTACACAAACGGTGCACGATGGTGTCTTTAAGGCTGCACTGGTCAACGTAAAGAACTTTATCTACACTGCGTCCCAAAATGATAGCCTCACGCAGTGTTTTCGCTCATATGATATTTTAAATGATCGCAAGGTAAAATAAACGACAGAAACATATTCCTTAATCTAAAAGAAATGTGTTTCACTTCTAATTTATCAGGAAAAAAATTTAATTATAACATTTTGGTCAAAAATTTAAAAAATGGAGTGTCCCATAATGATAGCCTCGCTTCAAAAATCAATCAAATTAACAAAGCAACCCAGTTCCTAGCTACGTTATCAGTTGTCAAAAGTAATTTTTAAGTTCTCTTGCTTCAATTTGTAATTTATTTTGAACATTGGAAGCAGAAAACAACTCTAGGAACGAGAAAAAAGTCAAATTAATGCTTATCGCTTTAATGGCTTGTCAAATCATGAGATTGTTGTGCTAATAAATAGATTCACAAACGACATTAACGATTATGTAAAATAATCCTGTTAAAATGGGCTTCAGAAGTCTTCTGGTCGTCTTCAAAATCTTTCCTCGCGTGATAATCGGAGGTTTTTTTAAGTTGCTTTCAATGCAACCAAAGGTTGCCGTAGGACAAAAAACGATTTCTGGTTTAATGTGCACAATAATGCTGTGTTGCGAGCTTTGAATTCATGTTCTGATATTGTAAGAGAGTCCATGAAGAAAGTTTCTGCCCTCAAACTTCACCAAAAAGTCGCTAGATTGGAGTTTGCTACAGAACATATGACATGGAAGAATGAGTGGAGAAACGTAAGTTGTCACTTTGTAGTCTTGTTCAAATTTTATATTATTAATTCATGTAAGGTGGTTTATAATGCTGAAAAAATGTTAAATCTTGATGGATCGGATGGAAACATCCATTACCGGAGAGATTTGAGACGAAAGCGCGATTTTTCTACCGTCGCAATTTTGAAGGTGAATCAGTCATGATTTGGGCTGCGTTCAGTGATCTTAGTAGAAGTGAATTGGCCATTATACCAATACGTATGAACAGCGATATGTTTATCGACATCCTGGACAATCATTTAAAGCCTTATTTGGAAAATCACAACACTCAACAGCTCATTTTTGAGCAAAAAAAATGCTGCCGAGCACACAACCAAGACAACAAGAACTCACCATGCACGATCGAGTATCGAAACAATGTCTTAGCCAGCCGTTTCCCCAGACCTTAATCCAATAGAGAATGTTTGTTTAAGGCTTGTCCAAGAGATTTATGAAGATGCGAGACATTACGAGACCCTAAATGACCTTAAACTTGCTATCCGAAATGCTTGGCGTTCCTTATCAGTAAGTACGTTAGAAAAATTATCGGAGAGTATACCATCAAGCATTTTTCAAGCAATATATCGTATTGGAGAACCAATTGATAACTAAATCATGGCTTTTTAGTCCATTTATGCTATTTTTGTTGATAATTCGATCAAAATCCTAAGTGAGGCTATCATTTTGGGACACCACTGATTTTAGTTTTTTGGACCGAAAGGTATTGTTCATTCGTTTTTTTCAACAATTTTTATACAAAGTAGTCGTTTTATACTTACAAATATTTGTGATTTTTTTGGAAAAATTTATTTGCTCGGTATTCGCCCTGCACAGAAAAAACTAGGTGAGGCTATCATTTTGGGACGCAGTCTATACACTGGAGGAAACAAGAATAGCACCACCCTGTTTTTTGACAATATTTTTTATATTTCCATAAAATTGGTGCTTTTTCGAGTTTGGTACGTTATTACAATCAGTTTCACAACTTTTAAGTGGATTACGGTCGCATGAATGAGGGCTAACAACGTTAAAACCCAATAATTTATGAAAACGGGGAGGAAATAAAAATAGCACCACTTTGGTTTTCTGTTCAGCAATTGAAGATATTCTAACAAAACCTGAATTAAAATATAGTTTAATGATTTTATTAGTAAATATAAGAGTATTTGCATCTAATCCCTTCAATACGCGGTGATTTGCAGGTACATAATACATTTTTTCATAGAGTTCTGCTCATGACGCTCCCAGCATTCACGAATACGAATTAGCACGTGAATGTTGCCTCAATTTTTTTTGCATTTGAAGTCAACCACGATGACCATGAAAAGGCCAAAGGTTTTTTATGAGATTAGGATACAAAGACCCTGCTGGCCACCTTGATTGCTCCATTCTTATGTAAGGAATCCAACCTGTAGTTTACATCAACTCATGGAATCCGGTATATTTTTATTAGAAAACGAAGTCTAAGCTCATCCAAGTTTAATTTTTTTCAATTAATCTTGTTTCTAGTACATCAAACTTCATTCTCAGTCAGATGCATGGCAAGGTAAGCTTTCGTTGCAGCGAGAGAGCTCCCCATAGGAATGGTTTAACACCACCAACTTTCCAGCAACCATTTCCAGAAATAAACATAGCAACCATGGAAACGGCAACACCATTTAAATTATTTTTTTGACTTATTACACTTAAACAAATAATCAGACGGATCGCCCTCTTAAATTACTGTTACACCATGCCATGAGCTTAGATAGCAATAGCGTGGAAAGCGAGCGAAGCGAGTACTAAAGTGAGATTCAGACAATTTCTACCTTGAGCTTCGATAGCAATAGCACAGTTGACCGAGCGAAGCGAGCACGCAAGAGAGATGCACAATTTCGACAATTTCTACCTTGACCTTAGATAGCAATAGCACAGTTGAACGAGCGAAGCGAGCACGCAAGCGAGATGCACAATTTCGACGTTCCGGTTATCCCACGCACTTGACGGTTTCCCCACCCGCTGTGCTTTCGCTAAGGATACTATGGATGTAGGATGGTAGGGGAAATTTTTCTTGCGCTCAACGAGTTTTTGGTAGTCGATGGTTACTTTCGCGAAATAAAACAAAGTAAAACGTGAACTTGCTACACAGGTTCTTTCATTCAAAGAGTTCGAAAGGAAGGGATTGAAACATTTTTCTGATGCGTTAAGAATATATTTCTGCGCATCGCCAAATACTTTCCAGCACTTCACATTGCAAACTGCGCGTGATGGTATTGCAGGATAACGTTTTCCTGCATACGACATCATGGTTACAATCGTACAGTTGTGTACTTTTATCGCAATCATTTAACGAGATTTATAGAAAAAGCTTCTTTTTTCCCACATTGACAATAAAATAGTGCATCACAATTAAAAAAATCTGAACTGACAAATAAATGACACTAATCCAAGCCACTATCAGGAACATTTTTTCTCTTCTTCAAATCGTTCTCCCGCACCTATATGCTTCCTGAAGGATTCCAAAGATTCCAAACCAAATCGATTGTTGTGGACTCTGAAATACTTTCCAGCTATTCAAATTTATATAAATTAAGAACTTGAAAGATTTTACTTGGTAAGAGTGCTACAGTTACCAATCGACAAATGCTCCATAGATCCCATTCACTCTCAGGTGGTGCTGATGCGGGGTGAAAATAACCGACGCAGAGCAAAACGACAACACAAATGCAATGTTTGCGCAACTGGCGCTTGCACCCTGGTATCAGGACTGACCAAGATAAGGACCAAAAATAAGAAATAAAACAAAAGAAAATAGTGTACTTTTTGAAGTTGATTGACCATTTACCATCTACTTAAGAGATCTATTTAAAGTAAAACTATTTAACAAGAATATTTTCGCTTAATTACATTTGAATATTTATTCAACCTCACATCCTTAGAAAACTACAAGAAAATACTAAAATGGTACCGGTAGACATTGCTTGCACTTCGCCACCTGTTTCCACGCCACCTTCGGGATTTCGGGGCTTAGGGATTTGCGCAGCTCCAAATACTTTTCAGTACTATCGCTAAACTGGAAGCTCTTCGTAATGGTGCTATATGACAACGTACTTCTAAGCACAATAACCAATACAGTATCGGTGTCCAGTTGGCTTCAAAGTATTCAAACCTGGTAACGAAGTTCACCGAACCCTATTTTACTTGAACAAATTTCGACCACCAATAAACGGTTTCTTCACAATCACCAAATTTCTGAGCATATAAGTACCGAACAGACATCTAAACACTGCAATGCACATTCCCTTTCCATTATACCCGCGCTTACATGCATCCTGTCCAGCCGCTATCATCAAATAAATTCACCACGGAATCAACAATCGTTTACATCGAAATACTTCCCAGCTGAACCTTTTAATTCAAAGATATCTATAACGGGCCGATCTGCTTTAATAGAATGTTCGCGAAATTGGTGCAAAAGGAATCAAAATCGCAATAATCAAATGTAATTGGTGTGCTTGCTGAAGTTGGTTGGTAAAGTAAGGACTTTAGTCAGGAGATCTGTCCTTTATTTTTGACTAATCATTTGAGTTAACCTCCTTTGATTCAGTGTTCTTGCAACCTCAATAAAAACTCAAATTTTGCAATAGAAGACGTTAGTAGCTTATTGCACTCAAGCCAGTATCTAAATTAAGGAACGTAGAACATTCAAAAAAGATTTTGTTTTGCAAAAGAAATTATTAGACTTTGACATTTACTCTGTGTCGCTAACCGTTCCTTATGCAGGTTGTCATAGTAGAAATCAACGATACATAAAACAAATGCGATTTCTACATTGAGTTATACTTCTGTTCAGTATCAGATCTGGACAGAACCTTTATTTATAGTTTTGAAAAGGTTCTCTTTTAGGCCAATTATTGCCATTTATCAAAAATCAAAAGAAAATATAAAATGCTTCGCGACTGTTGTATATTACACAATAATGGATAGGGAATAATAGATCATTGGTAACATTTTTCATGATTTTTTTAAGATATTTAATAGAGAACGTGCTTGCAGGTTATTATACTAATACCATATTAAAACATGCCCGAATTGAGTCGGACAAAGCACAAGCTAAAGAATGCCCTTTGCTGTGCCAAAACAAGCTGGCAATGTTGAACTGGCATAGGTACTGTTAAAGGTTTATAATTGGGTGTTCAAAACAGTATTTTCAAAAACATGGTGAGAAAAAGAAAAAAATTAAGATTTAATTTTATTCCGTTAGTAAAATGTTATACTAAACACAAAAATTTTGTTCTACCCTGACATCACCATTAACATTCCACCACCAATTTTATTTGCCTCCTTTTGTGCGCTAAAAATAAATCGCAATATGGCGTTTCTTACCCAATGCTATTACCGCGTGTTTGAAACAGTCATTTTAACAACCGGTGGGACTAAGTCTCAAGGTATTGTTTGCTTGGAATAGTTGTGTCGCGAACCTGTTATGTATCAACAAATAATTGACATGGAATAATTCTCATGGATTTAAAAACTGTGGTATCGAATTGTGCAACATGCAAGATGATGAATGAATATTTTCAAATGAAAGTGTTGGTAAAATAGTCTGGGCACTGCATACAAAAATCAAATATAACAGACGCGAAAATACGGTACATCCACAATTGACCGATCTTATGCAAAACAATGATCGTTAAATTGGTACAGGCTAAATCCATGGATCCCATTTACTCTCAGATGGTGGTTCTGTGGGATAAAAATATATAAATTTAATTTTTAATTGTGTAATTGATAATTGTCTATGGAAGTTTGCACTCTGGTAGCAGGATTGGCCAGGATGACGACTCAAAATTGCAAAAAAAAACAAAATAAAATAGTATGCTTGCTGCAGTTGTTTGGCAAAATCAAGTACCATCTACTAAAGAGATCTATCTAAAGGAAGAATATTTAACATGAATATTTATGTTTGACCTATAATTAAACTCAACAGCCTGCGTGCCAGTGTTCTTCCCAACCTCCACGCCATATGAAGTATTTGGAATAAAATACTGCAACAAAGCCAAACACCAAGAAAGATGTTTTTTACTGTCTGTTGCAAATCGATCCTATTGCCCATTATCATTGCAGAAAATATAACGGGAATTAGAAATCTAACAGAAAATCCTAAAATGGTACCGGTTTACTATGCTGGCATTTCTAAAAATACAAAAGTATGCTCCGCCACCAGCTAAATTATCATTGACGTAAACAAAAAAGTGTGGCCATTAGTTTTTCAACTAAAACCAGTGATTGTACTAATTTCGGGGCTTAGGGATTTGCGCAGCTCCAAACACTTTTCAGTACTATTACTAAACCGGATATATCGGTTACCGGAAGCTGCGAGCGTGATCGTGCTTCAGGACTATGCTCTCCTTCGCACAACCAATACAGTATCGGTGTCCAGTTGGCTCCAAAGTATTCAAACCTGGTAACAAAGTTTATCAAATTGTATTTTGTTTGAGCAAATTTCGACCGCTAACGAGCGTATGACAGTTTCTTCACAATCACATAATTCTGAATATATAAACGCAGAATAGGCATCCAAACACTGCAATGGATAATTTTCCCTTTCCATCAACATTATACCCGGCCCTGTTCGACCGCATCATGAGATAGATTAACCACGGAATCAACTGTCGTTCATCCCGAAATACACAAACTTATAAATTAAAATACATGTATATCTAGAACGGGTCTACCATAATAGAGTCATCGCGGCATTGATGTCAAAGGAATCAAAATTGCAACAATCAAATGGAAATGGTGTACTTGCTAAAGTTGATTGGTAAAGTAAGGTTCCAACCACTCAAGAGCTATCCCCGGTGTACAAAAACTTGCGTGCAATCACTGAACGCCATACATTAGAATTACTGAACGCCATATACTTGAATCACTGAACGCCAAGCAATAGGAGTCTTTTTGATATCTGGCGTTCAGTAATTCGAAAAATGAGGGGAAGGCACTCACTCCCCCTTCTGTTATGGGTTACCCCTCCTCGTTCCTCCCTTCTCACATTTTTCCCCATACCCTCCAGGTCTCCCAATGCCCACGAGGGAAATGTCATCCGAAAATGTAAACAACTATTTTGGAATTTACCTTTAGGTTATGTTACCGTTTTATTAATTTAATTTCTCTTTTAACACTTCACTGGCACTACTCCTAGGTGAACTTCTGGCAAAACCTGCAAAAGAAGAAAGACTATATCACTTATTATGTACAATTATGCACAATATGAAGATGGAATACTTATCTTCTTTCCATTGCCAGCAACAAGTGGAAGAGCGTTGACAATACTGAAGCACGATCGATTTTCATCTGCTTTACATGTTTAAATGAAAGCAAACACTTTATTAACCAATCTTATCTATTAACGAGCTTGGTAAGATTAAAAACACAACTATTTTTCACACTTATATTTTTACTGCACACGACGCACTCCAAGTGCTGCTGGCAGCTGTCAACACTGAACTAGAGTTGGAACGTCGGAGCTGGATCGTATGTATTCATTTGCTCCATATAAGAAACTTTTCATTCCAACCGTAAATTAGGTTTTATTGGCTAATAATATTGCATTATGAAGATTCATTGTGCTTAAATATTGACCCACTCGTTGGTAAGTGGCAAGTGACTGGCATGCAGACAATTTGACGAAAGCTGTTCGCTCCGGAGCAATCATGTACCGGTAACAAATTGTTTGAAAGCTTGTAATTACATAAGCTGTTAAATCATATAGCCACCTGAATACCAGCTTCTTGCTAATACGGGACATGTAGACTAGCATTAACCACTTGCCAATTTCAGGCCTTACTGCGTACTTGCCTGAGCAATCATGTTATCTTACCTACGCACGAGTCAACTATAAGAAGTAATATTTGATCGAGCAGCGAATAAAGTTCTAATATTCGTTTTGTCCGTGACTTAATCAGCAGCACGAAATAATGAATAAATGAATAAAGATTATGGTGTTATAACACCATATTTTTTTATCTACGAAAGGACTCGCTCCTTTGCTGGATCGGATGCGAAGATGTCGTTCTTTTCTGGAGCTATCCCATCACTACACTGATTTGTCTTTAGACAGCAGGAATGCTGACGGCTACTATGGAAAAATACGATGGTCAAAAATAAATCTAATTGGTGAGCAAAAAACGTGTTTGCGAAGAAATAAACCATAAAAAAATATGTTTGATTGGATACTATTTATTTGTAAGTGCGTCCGGTTGTATATATTAATCAATCGCACTAAAAATCGGCAGTAACGTTGTAGAAAAATATCCGGAATAAAATTTTGACCAGATGTAAATCAAACCTTCCTACTGTGGCAAATGTAGTTTGGATTCGAGGGGAGTGAGAGATATTTGAACCATTGATGCCATAGGGGGTGAAGCAGGAAGACGGTGGGTGAGCACTTGTGTGCAAGCAGCAGTTTGTAGGGTAGGGTGGGTAAAACAGTCAGTGAAACGGGTGGAAATTGTGTGCAAGCACTCATTTTGTACCGCGGGGATGTTACTCTTTTATTCATGTACTCTTTTTACACTTCACTAGCACACATCCCAGATCTACTTCTGGTGAAACCTGCAAAAGAAGAAAGACTAAATCACTTGCTTGCACAATTATGCACAACATAATCAAGGAATACTTAGCTTATCTTCTTTCCTTCGATGAATTGGAGATGGATGGACGCCAGCATCAACGAGCGGAAGAAGCGGAGAAGCACGATTTTCATCTGCTTTACTTGATTATATGATAACAAACACCTTATTAATCAATCTTATCCATGCAATAATCTTGATAAGATTGAAAACACAACTATTTTATGCACTTATATTTTAACTGCGCTCGACGCACGCCAAGTGCTGCAAACAGCTATCAACACTGAACTAGAGTTTTAAGATCGGAGCTGGATCGTATGAGTTCATTTGCTCCCTATAAGAAATTTTTCATTCCGACCGTAAATTAAGTTTTATTGGCTCCTCATATTGCATTATGAAGATTCATTGTGCATGAATATTGACCCACTCGTTGGTAAGTGGCAAGTGACTGACATTCAGACAATTTGACGAAAGCTGTTTGCTCCGGAACAATCATTTAACGGTGACAAATTGTTTGAAAGCTTGTAATTACATAAGCTGTGAAATTATATAGCCACATAATTAACCAGCTCCTTGCTCACACGGGACAGGTTGACTAGTAGTAATCACTTGCCAATTTCAGGCTTTACTGCGTACTTGCCTGAGCAATCAAGTTATCTTTTCGACGCACGAGTCAACTATAAGAAGTAATATTTGATGGAGCAGCGAATATAATTCTAATATTCGTTTTGTCCGTGACTTAATCAGCAGCATAAAATAATGAATAAATGAATAAAGATTATGGTGTTATAATACCTTTTTTTTTTATCTACGAAAGGACTCACTCCTTTGCTGGATCGGATGCGAAGATGTCGTTCTTTTCTGGAGCTATCCCATCACTACACTGATTTGTCTTTAGACAGCAGGAATGCTGACGGCTAGTATGGAAAAATACGATGGTCAAAAATAAATCTAAGTGGTGAGCAAAAAACGTGTTTGCGAAGAAATAAACCATACAAAAATATGTTTGATTGGATACTATATATTTGTTAGTGCGTCCGGTTGTATATATTAATCAATCGCACTAAAAATCGGCAGTAACATTGTAGAAAAATATCCGGAATAAAATTTTGACCAGATGTAAATCAAACCTTCCTACTGTGGCAAATGTAGTTTGGATTCGAGGGGAGTGAGAGATATTTGAACCATTGATGCCATAGGGGGTGAAGCAGGAAGACGGTGGGTGAGCACTTGTGTGCAAGCAGCAGTTTGTAGGGTAGGGTGGGTAAAACAGTCAGTGAAACGGGTGGAAATTGTGTGCAAGCACTCATTTTGTACCGCGGGGATGTCCTTTAATTTTGACGAACTGTTTGAATCAACCTCCTTAGAGCCGGTGAGAAGAATGTCCTTTTATGAGCTAAAACAGATCGCAACATAGCGTGCCCTGGCTAGCTAATGTGTCTAGAATAGAAATGTCGCGAACGTAAGTTATCCTAAATTAATTGGTTCCATTTTGTGCTTTAGGGTGAATGAAATATTTTGTTTATGCCTCACATCATGTCTACATGGACTACATGCCACGATAAGGACATTATTATTAAGTGTCGCTCCCCTTCAAGAAACCACCCCCTCTAAAAAACCCTGCAGGAATCAGCATAACACATAGAATTACTGCGGGGACCGGTGTGAACGAAAATTTTACCAATTTAGCACATCTTCTATAATTCAAAGCTTTAAAGAATGTGGTATCAAAATGTGCAACATGCAAGATGCTGAATAAATCAATCAATGATATCTACAATTGGCCAATGTCATGCAAAATAATGATTGTGTAATTGGTGCAGATTAATATTTGAATGGGTTAGCTATGGAAGCTTATCTTCGTTAAACCGGTCTTGCCAGCATAAGGATTAAAATCTGCAGTGTGAATTAAGTAAATGAAAACGTTGTATTGAGTGAAGTTTTCTAAATGAGAATTGAAAACTTAGTACCATGTACTCAAGAGATCTGTTGATAGCAAAAATATGTGAAATGAATGTTTTCACGCATTTATGATTGCCAGTTGGATTGACATCATGAACTACAGTGTTTACAAGAGAATACGTCTCTAGATCTTTCCATCTAAGCTAATATTAAAGACATTAAGAGCATAGAAAATTGGAACCAGTTGATATTGCTGTGCGAAGCAGCTGATGTAGGATTCCATTGCAGAAACTCTCAACATAGCAACAAACCCTATCTACATTGGGCTATATTTATGTCCCCATCAGAATCCAGCAGGAACAATAAATGTCTTTCAAGATTGTTGTAAAATCTCAATGTACGAGCGGTAGACATTTCAAATTCATTGCGTAGCCCTGTAACCGGGCCGTTTTAACTAGTCTCTGGTGAAAGTTTATTCATTATCTGTTACTGTACATGGTGTAAACTACTTTCCATACTTTCCTGAAAGGTTCTTTAACTTTTGCAAGCAATACAATAATTTGTATGAAAAAGGCAATCCCTTTTTAAATATTTTTTTATGCATGAGAACACTTATACAATTATTTAAACATAGTTCTGGTGTATGTTTATTCAATATAAGTTACTTAACATTGTGTGAACTATGCTACATACATTCTAAAATTGTTCCATAACTTTTTACTACGCACGAACAAACGTAAACAATACGCCGATAAACGTTCTAGCGATTAAAAGTGCTTGCCTACGAACGTGTTCGATCCTGCACGGCGCAACGCAACAGATCACGCAATTTTGATTTCAAAACTTTGCATTCGAGCCTCGCGATAGCGATTAGAGATGCTTAAAACGAGCAAATCTCATCACGCGCGTGTAACACTTTACCGTTAGTTTCACCTGCTGCGAGCGAGCCAATCACAGCGCAGCAGCGTTGCCGCGGCCTTGAGATTCCAATTTGCCGAACGCACGAAGCTGCGCTCGGGTCGCCTGCAGCGGCACGAAGCAAGATTTTGCGGCCGCGGCTATTAAACCGCGACGCAATCGGCTTCGTTGTCTCAGTAGGTAAACGTGTTTCCACGCTTGTTTATCTCAAGTCTTGTTTGCAAGTTAAAAGTGTTGTGTTTTGCAATGCCGCGCAAGGTGTATTCTGCTACGGAGATTGGCCATGTCGTCCGGATGTCGGAGCAGGGACAAACTAACGTGAGTATAGTGTTTTAAAATCAGTGTGCGGTCACGAAATGACTTGTCTCGTCTGTTGCGTCACAGGCGCAGATTGGTCGTTCGCTCGACATTCCGCGGACTGATGTGTGCCGCATGCTCAAGGGTTACGCTGAGCGTGGCTCCGCCGAGCCTCGCTGGAGCAGCGGTAGGCCTCGGAAGACGACGCTAAGGGCAGATCGAGCCTTTGTAAACACGGCTAGGTCGTCGCCGTTTACTCCAGCAACGCGCATTGCAACCGACCTGAACTTGCCAGTCACGTCACGCACGGTCATCAACCGGCTGTTGGATGCCGGTCTACGGGCCTATCGTCCGGCCAAGAAGCCGAAGCTAACGCTCCAGCATCGGCAGGCCAGACTTGCGTTCGCTAGGCGGTACCGTCACTGGAGTGTAGACCAGTGGCGGAATGTACTGTTTAGCGATGAAGTCAAGGTCAACCTTCTTGGTTCGGACGGCATGAACTACGTGAGACGGCAACGAAACCAGAGACTGAACCCACGGTACTGTCTACCCACGGCACGCCACAGTCAGTCAGTGATGGTTTGGGGTTGCTTCTCTGGTGAAGTCGTAGGTCCGCTACACCGGATAGACGGAATGCTGACCGGGGCAGGCTACGTCGAAATTCTACGCTCGGTCATGCTTCCCCATGCCCAGGAAACCCTGGCAAACCGGCGATGGCTTTTCCAACACGACAACGACTCCAAACATACATGTCGTGTTGCTCGTGCTTGGATCGGGGAGAACAATATTGGCGTTCTCCCTTGGCCGTCGCACTCTCCGGACCTGAATCCCATCGAGAATCTTTGGTCAATTGTGAAGACGATGGTCCGAGAGAGAGCCTCCTATCTGACCACCGATCAGTTATTTGAGGCAATGAACGATGAATGGAGAAGGATTCCACCATCCACAATTCAGAATCTTGGGGAGTCAATGCCAAGAAGGTGTCGCAAGGTGATAGAGAACAAAGGGTTCCCTTTAAAATATTGAACCACGACATGCTGGCGACTCCACAAGTAGGGAGTGGAATACTTAAGAGGAGAGTTTTTAGTGCGGTCCCACGGCTTAGTTCCGTGACTCCCACACAAGTAGGCTTGTCCCTATTGACAAGAAGCCGAAAGCCTTTAAGAAAGTTGTGTCCCCTCTAAAATATCAAGAAAACAAAAAAAAATTGGTTGGGGAAAGAAATTTTCGCATTGCAAAGGGAATTTAAATTGCACGAAATGTGCCTGATTTTAATTGTTGCAGTTGCATTAAGATGCAACTACATGTTGTAAGATACACCTAGAATTGAACAAACAAATTTCGTGGCATTCTGTTAAGTAACGGATCCTGTTGGGTAAACGTGCCGTACATTGGATCGTTCGCAGGCAGGTTTCTCATAGAATATTGGGTTTTTTCCACTAACTTCTTTTGAATTGAATCATTTCTCTGAACATTTCTTCGGTGGTTGCTGTTATTTTTTTTTTGGATATTTGTTTTATTTGCTCAGTTGTTAGTATTCTTCAGTTTCAGCTTTCGATTGTAAGTATACATTGATGATAACTCCGGATGTGAAGAACATTTGTTTGCAGAATTCATAAACTAAATGCCTCGCCACGAAATAGAAACGGGAAAATGTTAACATTCAGTTCTTTCATTCTAGGCTTCACGTTTGGACGAATACACTTGCTACGATCGCAGCATCTTAGAGCAGTCCATAGTGGTGAGATGCAACATTCAAATATTGTTGTTCTAATATTAATATAATCTCTTCTTAGTTCAGAAATGTCCAGTGAAGATTCTACTTCAACGGATAGTGTCGCCGTTCCAGCAGTCGCAAAGCTGACACGGCGCACTTTTAAAAACGAAGACCGCGAAAGAATCGTGCAGGCTTATGAAATCAAGTGCACAATTAAATCGATCTCCGAGATGATGGGAATTAAAACTGCAACGGTGCATGATGTGATTGCGAAATACCGGAAGACGGGTGTGGTGTAAGCTGCTCAGCGTGGCGGATTCAAAGAATGTAAATTAACAGGAGAAATGACAACTGAAATCAAAAGATGGATTGATGAAGACTGCACGGTTACGCTAAAACAACTTTCCCAGAAAGTACACAGCGAGTTTGGCATAACCGTGAGCCAAACAACTATAGCCCGGGAAGTTAAGAAGTTCAACTATACGTTAAAACGATTGAAACTGGTGCCAGAGGGCAGGGTAACGGATGCAGCAATACAAACTCGAAAAGAATATGCAATCGAATTTTCGGCGATTCATATGAGGGTTGGCGGAGAAAAGATAATTTTTGTGGATGAAGTAGGGTTTAATGTAAGTTTACGTCCAAATAGAGGAAGATCGAAAGAAGGCACATCAGCCGTAACAGTGGTTCCGCAGCTGCGTTCGAGAAACATTTCAGTCATATGTGCCATGAATCGAACTAGAATTATTCATTATGCTTTGCACATGCAACCAATAAATCGAAACTTATTTTCGATTTTATAAATGATCTTAAACAGATTTTAAGAAATGAAAATATCCCAAGATCAGTTATGGTTATGGATAACGTAGCTTTTCACCGTTCAATAGAAGTAAGAGAGGCAATTGAAGAAAGTGACCAAGTCTTGTATTTACCCGCGTACTCACCATTTCTTAATCCGATTGAAAATTTATTTAGTAAATGGAAAAATTTTGTTAGAAGAGCGAATATTCAAAACCAAGCTGGCTTGATTTAGGCTGTAGAAAATGGAAGACAACGCATAACAAGAGAAGACTGCGAAGGCTACGTAAATAACATGCTTAGATATATCACTCGATGCCTTAGAGTAGAACAAATATATGATTGAGGAAAAACTTACAATTTCAAAGCTACGTTTAATTACTTATGACTTGCAGCATTAACAAATATTAAGTGTTTCTATAAAAATATAATAAAAACTATAGTTTGGTCGAAATAGCAAACCTCAAACGTGTACTTTCAATTGCATGCCAAAGAAACAATACAACAATGTAACAATGCTTTTCAGTGATTTGAGATAAACTGATCCTCTGAAAATGTTTTGAACTGTGTATGAAAATGTTTAAAATCTAGGCCCTGCATGATTATTTGCATGGTATGCAACATTTAAGCGTGGGTTTTAGGAATTCATACACAGATCACCACAAAAATGAACAAAATATAAATAGCTTTCTTAGCCTCGTCTTCGAACAATGAGGGCTCATTCAGAAAGCGGTAGGTTTGTTCGTTGATTGTTGATTTCATCAAATGCCGTCGTTGCAGTGTTGCTGTTCATCGTCTTGAGCTGACACCATGTTTGTTTTCACATATGCACCCAGCAGGACCAGTGCCTCCAACGCGTCATTCTTTTCTAACACTTCTTTTCCAGTTTCAATGGGGAATAAAAGGCAAACTCACTACTCCTCAGTGAGCAAATTAATCCTGTTTCTCCTTCGCTGAACTTGTTTAACACGGAATCTGAAATTCTCACTTGCAATTACCTTCACCACAGCACATCTAAGCTTACTAGATTATTAAGAATAAATTTTACATTTCCGTTTCTTTGGGCCCTGCTATGATTTGTGTATAGCACAATATACCATTTCCATAACAGATTTTCAATAGAACCGTTCAATAGTTTAAAATAATTGATTCACAGCGTGGATACAATTTGTGAACAGTAACGTCTTTTTCGAATTGTTGACTATATATGTATGTGTACACAATTTGCATCTATGAAACCCAAAACAAACCGGCCTCCAATCTGACAGGGCGATAATGAAGTTTACAAATATCTTATTCGAGTTTAAAGAATCATTAATGACGGTGACAAACGCGATGAAGGATTGCAAGATGTCATATTCCGGTTTCCAGACGCGGTAACGGAGTTTACAAAGTCGTTCAACGCGTTTCAACTTATGCTATCCATCGTAATAGGCTGTAATAACCACCACGGCAGAACAGTTTGCTTAGATTTGAGCTGTCAAAACATTTTCACCCTTTTTTCGTTACTATTTTCGCGGTCCATCCACAGATTTTGAAAAACTTTTTCGGCACTCACAGTCGCGAAAAAGAGAGTGCCGAAAAAGTTTTTCGCCTCTCGTGGTTGTGAGGCTAATGGTTCTAACGAATCATTTTCATTGTTTATTTCAAAAATCATAGATTAATTTTGTGGATCAGCTTTTCTTGCTTTGTTTTGTGCAATCCTTTCAATGTTTGTGTCACGTAATTTCCAAATGTAACGTTCCGGCTGCTGTAGTTGTTCATATTTGCAATTATTGTATCCAGGCTTTGTCCTACTGAGGAAAATATTGCAAAAAAATCTTCGTCCTTATGGTTTGGTGTCTTTCGTTTCCTAGTGTTTTGTGTAACAGTTTCATTATTTTGATTTTCGGGCTGGAGCAAAGCAATGTCTGTGTTGTTTTCTGCTGGTTTTGACTGATGGCGCATAATATCTTGGGTAATTTCGGTTGGTGGCTGGTGGTGCATAGTTACGTTGGTATCGATTGGTTCAGGTGCTGGTTGGTGGTTCTGTGATCTCGAATGTTGTTGCTGCAATTAGAAAAAGATTTGTTTATTAAGAACTTTTTTTTTATTAAATATCGCTATGTAGAACATGAATTTGTAATAAGTCTTTGGTTTCTCTTTTGTAGCTTCCGTCAACTTCTGCACAATGGAAGGATATATCTACAGAGTTCGAGCGAAAATGGAACTGTCCACATGCTTTCGGAGCTTTTGATGGCAAACATGTATGCAAAACAGCTCCGACGAATACTGCAGCGGAATATTATAACTATAAACTTTTGTATAGTATTGTTTTGTTGGGTATTGTTGATGCAAACTATAATTTTTTATACGTAGACGTTGGCTGCCAGGGAAGAATTTCAGATGGAGGAGTCTTAGCTAATAGCTATATATTTAACGATTTAGAAAACGATTCTTTAAATATCCCACCACCAGAAATTTTGAGGCTTTCAGATAGCATTCCTTTACCTTATATGCTACTAAGTGACAAAGCTTTTTCCTTATCTAAGTATATGTTAACTCCTTTTGCAGGAGTTCCTGGCAGAAATACTCCAGAAAGGATTTTCAACTTTCGAAATAGCAGGGCAAGAAGAACCGTTGAAAACGCTTTTGGTATTCTAAGTAGCGTTTTTCGTGTTCTCAGAAAACCTTTGTTATTAGAGCCAAAAATTGCTGAAAAGATTTCGCGGAAAAGAAACTCTTAAGATATTTACATGCCCGCCGGTTCCATAGATCGTGAGATTCATGGAGAAATTATTCACGGCTCTTGGTGCTCCGAAGAACCTACAGCATCTATGCTACCCCTCGTGGGAATTGCGCGTAGATCAGCATCAGATCTACAAAGAGTACATTCCCATTTGGCTCACGACTTCACAACAAATAATGTTTTAGCTTTTCAATATCAACAACAATAATTGAATAAATTAAAGAATGTAAACGTATTCAAAAATCATTAAATTATGTTGTAATTTGCTACTTTTTTGCCAATCGCTTTTCATAAAATTACTCTTACTGTAATGTTGTAGAGATAATGGATCAAGAATTGTATACGTCACAGTCTGCATGTTTTCTGTTTAATTATTTTTCGAATATAGAACAAGCAGTTTTGTATACACTGCTTAGCTCAAGTCTGTCAACAGGAAACTAGTGTGTTAATTATCTTCAAACCTTTGCTTAGCCAACTAATTGCTTGTTTGCTACACCTATTGCACGATCTGAATGTAGCTCCAAAGGAACCCAAGGGGAGATGGAAGACAACCAGAACTGTAACGACGTGGAATTGTCCGATCAAGCGCGAAGGTAGCTTGACCGTGTGCGTCAGTCATCTCCAACGCGAACACCTTTTGCTGTGCACTCGATTCCTTCGGCTTTAGTATCAACGTGTTCGGTCCGGGCCGTGACTATGCCGACACCGGAGAAAACAACGCGTGATACTAAAACCTGAACTTCACGATAACCGAGAATTCGGTCCGCGACGTGACTACGCCGCCAACGGAGAGAGATTCTGTCAAATTATCGTTAAGTCTTTCGGATAGGGTTAAGAAGCTGGCTTTCGGTACGATCGGTCCGCGCAGTGACTACGCCGACGACGGAGAAATCGCGACCGAGGATGGGATAGAACCTTGGATCTTTCGAGAGTTTGGTCCATGCCGGGACTACGCCGACGCCAGAGGAGACGCTCTCGAAATTTCCTGAGTTTTTCGGACTGGGATAGAAAGGTTGATTCGGTACGATCGGTCAGCGCCGTGACTACGCCGACGACGGAGAAATCGTAACCGGGTTGGAATTGGACATACGGATTTTCCGAGAGTTTGGTCCGTGCCGTGACTACGCCAACGCCGGAGGGGACGCTCTCGAAATTTCCTAAGCCCTTGGGGTCAGAAGGGAAATGAACTTGTGGATTTCCTGAGAGTTTGGTCCGTGCCGTGACTACGCCGACGCCGGAGGGGACGCTCTCAAGATTTCCTAAGTCCTTAGGGTAAGGTTGCTGAAAAGGTAAAAAATGATTACACCGAACTTCCTTTCCTTTGAAGCGTCGAGGTTAAGATGATGAGAACATCCACGAGCCTCGTACCAAGACGGTCAAGGTGACCGCGTCGGATGGATTCCCATGAAAGTCTGAATTTATTCCAAATTTGTCCGTCTTATATACCTAAATGGTTTCTATGGACTAAAGAGCGCGAGCGAGTTAGAAGATCTCACTCCAGAATCCAGATTTGTTTGCAGTTGCGTAAATTCCTGTTCCAACTTGTTCATTCATGTTCGTTCGAACATATTCGCAGTTTTTCTGTTGAACTTGAAATCGAACATTGGCCTTTGTAACTACATTGTTGTTTTGGTTTAGATGCTTATGTTTTGGCCTGACTCACTGACTTTCGCATGATTTGGTCACGTATTGATCTTATGCTGGCCATGTACTTGAACTTATGTCGATCGCGTAAACAATTGAAGATTGTTTACGAGGTCGATCGGAGCGCACCGTTCGTCAACGCGCTCTCGCCACGTTCGATTGTTCGTTCTTTATACAATGTTGTATCGTTGGAATTTGGTTATGGTGAATTTTGTACTTGTAAAAATATTGTTAGATCGCGCCCGCTCGCGATCGTTCGTTCTACAATGTTTTATTGTTGGAATTTGTTTATGTGAAATTTGTTTCGCGTACGCATACGTGTGGCGTCTTGACTTTGTAGTCTTAAGCGATCTCGCTTTCCCGGTCTTTGCTCCCACGCGTTGAGCAATCCATGTTTTGATTTATCCATTAATATATTTCGCGCCAAACGTTTAGCGCTGTCGTTGCACGCATGCTTACACATCTCGTTCCCGATGAATCGTATCCGGGAAGTCAAGTGTATTTTGGTCCACGATTGTACTTGGTACTGAACGTAACAATCGTTGCCTTTACCGTGATCTACAAGCGAGTTTGCATTGGTGCAACGACAGCGGTAATCGCTGTTTCTATGCTATGCGTTTCTCCTTAATTTTACTCGCGGTTGTTCTCTGTTAAACCAACAACCTTTTCTGGCCAATCCAAGCATTTTATGGCCAT
Source organism: Anopheles coustani (assembly GCF_943734705.1). NCBI lineage: Eukaryota > Metazoa > Arthropoda > Insecta > Diptera > Culicidae > Anopheles > Anopheles coustani. The sequence continues at coordinate 318,317 of NW_026525432.1, read as the reverse complement.
CTTTGTTGGCTATTTGTTCCTTCCTTTACTTTTATATTCTTGTCTGTGTGGTTTGTGTATAAATTTTATATTTTGACATGCCAATTTGAGAACCGATTTTTCAACTCGAACGAGACCTATCGTCCGTCCGCAACAAGAACTTATCAAGTTTGTCGAGGCAAAACGTGTCACCCTAAGCTCAAGGATACCTAGACATAGAAGTTTTTACTAAACTTACCGTGGATTACTTCTTCCGTGCTTTTGCAGTATTGCTGACGAACTGCATACTCTCAAAAGCAAACCATTTCGAAACGTAAAATTTGGAGTGCGCTACAAAAAACAAAATAATAAGTTCCATCTTTGAAGAGAACATGTTTTCAAACGATCTACGTACCTGAACCCGTTATCATACTTTTTTTAATTTTGGCATTTTCTTTTCTAAAGTATGCGCACAATGATTGCCAGTTTTTGATGACTGCATTTTCGGGCTTCTCCAGGTCCGTTGCGATATCTCGCCATGCGCTCACCTTTTTATTGGCGTCCATTTCAGGCTTGGACGATACCGACCAAAGAACTGGGTGCATCTTGACTAACTCTATTAGTTTCAGGCTAAGAGCCTGATCTTTAATGTCCTAAAACAGAATAAAAAAAAATTCACAGTCACATATTTTGAACAGCAACAATACTATACTGTTGTTTTTAACAAACAACTACGGCTCCAGCTCAACCAAAACATGCTTATTAAGGGCTTGCTTGGTTATTATTTAATCTGGCAAATGCCAACAAATCATACTTACATTCATTTCGCACGGCGTTTGGTTATGTTCCATCTTTTCACTTAACACGACCGTTGCTTATAAAACCTTACCCTTTTTATAAACAAACGGAATGTTCCAGATATCTGTCAAAAAGGTTCGCGACAAAGGTTCGTGCTATCCACCAAAATCGGTGAACCTTTTCTGCTCGAAAAAGGTTCGCGAACTCTGCTCGATTCACTTACACATTCAAGAAAAGGTTCGCCGACCGTCGAAATTCGAGCAGGGTTCGCCTCGTGTGACCATACCTAAAAAAATATACGACAATATTGTGTGCATTTATTTTTCATCCAAGGCTCGTCTTTGCCAATTACGCTGAAACCACCGGTTGATCCTAAACCTACAACCGTGGTCAACAAAAGCGGTCCAGTAGTTTGTTCGGATGGTGAAATAGCGAAAAGCTGGTGGAAATTCTTCTTTACATTTTATTGAAACATGATTATTCTACAGGGATGATTTGATAAAGATATGTTACATTTTTAGCTTGATTGGAAACCGAGTCACAATACCATAAGAAACGCAAATCAATACACATAGAAGTGACAGCAATCACTGCTGTATCGACTTCCAACATTTCTCATCGAAAAAACAGTAAAACATTGAGCACTTTTGTATCATATTGTAGATTGAGCTGTTGGTTAACTATTTCAGACACTTATGACCATAAAGCAAAAAATGACCCTTTAGAACGATTGAAAGCTAAAATAACGGCAACGGCAACCAAACTTCGATTTTAAAATAATTAGGTCTTCTGAAGATCTGCATGAAACTGATAAAAACTAGAAAATTAAAATAACTTCAGCAAACTGATTGAATGGTTATAAGCTTACTAAACTACAACGGATAGAGGCAGCAGAATGCACGAAACTATAGATTTAATTATCGATAGAGAGTTTCTCCCTTTAGAAAGCTGGACTGGATTAACAAAAACAGGACCCAACAAAATAGAACTAAGAGTTTTGTATAAAATAAAAGAATTTTTTAGCAGGATAGCATCATCAGAACTTGTAGCGATGCAAAAAGAATATTTAACAAAATTCTTCCTTAAAAAATACGTTATGCTAGTAAAAGGGTTCATATGAAAGATATATGAAAATGATCTTGTCGTTATCGTTCAAGTTTGCTTTGAAGTTAAGATATGTTATAAGAAGTCATCAATAATTCACTTTCACTTTTAATTTAACCATTATATTACAAGTCTCTGGTTGACATTATTTTTCTTTAACTATAACATTCAATTTACAAGTGTATGGAGTAATGGGATAAATATACATTTGTTTTCTTCAAGACCAGTAGCCAAACAAATCAGTTTACTCTCTGTTGCTTCGCATATTTCTTCAGAGGCTGAAACATGTAACAAACAAGTTACCGAAGAAAATGCGCTTTCACATCACCATATATTTCAGATTCAGTTGATTCTTTGGCTATCCTATCTTTTCTGGCCATTCTTCTACGGAAGCTGCTTCGTTTCGTAAACTCTTCTTATTTGCCTTTCCCGTCAATATACTTATTTGTACATTAATCCGGTTTTTTTTCAATTGATGAAAATGTTTGGGAATGATTGCTTGATTTCATTCAGTTATCAAATAGATAATTTCGAGTGCTCAAAAGAAGCAAAGCACTTTTTCTTTACAGTCCACTACTCAAAGCCATCTGTTAGAGTTTGCTCAAGACTACTTTTTCCGCCATTTGTTAGAGTTAGCTCAAGATAGAACAGTCAAGAATGAGAAATAGAAAGGGATGATAGACTTTGCTTTGCTGTTTCGATCTGAAACCGGATTGACGAAAATATTTCAAACTTACGTCTTCCATTAGATTGCATCTAAGTTGAACTCGAACCGTACAATGTAAATGCATATGACAACTCGAACTAGAGAAATTTTTTTTCTTGGGTATAAGCTTCAGATTAAAAGAATGTGCGTAAGGTTCACATATGACTCCACTTCTTGGAAAGAGTGAGACACCAAAAATTATGCAAAACCTTACTTTTCTATGGGACAACGCTGAACGCTTATCCCATTCCATTGCATTGATTGTCTAAGATAAAAGCACGCTTTCAGTGAACCAGAACAATAGCTACAGCAAACTTAATATGCATGAGAATCAATACAACAAACTTTTTAAAGGAAACGGGAGGATCCCTTAAGCAAGCAGCTTTACTAAGGAAACTATTCCACCTGGAGGAACCTGCCTGCCTAGAGAAATTATGAATAGGTGTTTTGAAAGGGTTTATAAAAAATTAAGGCAAAAATATTACAATTACGTTTCATTTAACATAAGTTAAAGGATATCAAGAGACCACGAATGTCACTCTCAACATGGTTGAAGAAAACCAACGTGCAAAATTTAAAACAGATACACAAAACATATTTTAAAAAATTTGTTCGATGGCAATTATGTGATCGAATCACCTCACTTGTGCATATTATTGCATAAACAACACGCGCTAACCAAGCGGTTGGCATACAAAGGGTTTACCAACAAGCTAGCTGGTAAACATGAGGTAAACGCACTCAAAGTGCAGCGTAGGCTATGTACTAGCTTGCACCGGAAAACCACCCTTTACAACCTCGACCAATTACAGCACAAGTTGACATCATCTAGCCGAGTCAACTATTTCGGCAACCGTCACAAACACTTTTCCTAAAAGACGTGTAAAATCGTACAAAAAGTTGGTATAAATAAAGAACCAATAGTTTAACAAAAGAGATAGTTCATTGGAGATAACGATAAATTAAACCTCGTATCTATTTATTGATTTCTCCTAAAACGTCGAAGTCCCCCTACCCGAGGTAAGGCCCGTTCCGTACCGTCTATTTGGGAAAACACCTTAAGTTTTTCCTTGCTGTCTGGTCAGCAGAGTCCGCCCGCGACTGTGCGCGTAAAAGTTCTAAACGGTTAAAGTTTGCGATGCAGCAAGTCCACCAGCTCCACCATCTACCACAATTATCAGGAAATTGTTGCAATACTACTGTGTAAAAAAAGTAAGGTGACTGTGGTGCTCAAACTGGATGCGTCAAAGGTATTGGTGGATTGTTATTTTTTTATTGTTGCTATATGTGTTTTACATTTTTACAGCAAGTTTCATGTAAAAATATTCATCCAATTAGGAGATACGATTTATTTTGTGCGCTACTACACGTATAACCCTCGTTTGGTTAGTTTTTTAGTTCTGGCTTATTCCTTGCACGGTATTTATTCGATTGATTGATTGTTTTACAGTCTGAAGCATAGTTACAAGTCTCGTCTACAGTAATAATGCATATCGTCTTGTCAATTTAGTCGGATAGCGTTGTTTCATCCACTTCAACGCTACGTCTTTTTTCAAAAAAATTCAACGATTTTGGTACCAGTCGAATTCCAGGCCCAAAACCACCTCTAAAAAGTTATTTACTGATTCTTTCGATAATTTTATATTATCGGTGAAGTCTCTAATCATCAATCGACGATTATTTAACATTCTTCTTCTTCTTCTTCTTGGCGTAACGACCTCTTGGTCATGCCTGCCCGATAAGGGCTTACGAGACTTGTTTCCCTGTTGTACGTGGATAGTCAGTCCTCTCGTACAGGGGAGGGTCCGGTCTCGGTTGGGATTCGAACCCACGCCGTCGAGGTGGTGAGCCCCGGCGCTCATGGGCCGATTTTCTAACCGGCGCTACCGCTCAGCTGTCGCGGACCCCCATTTAACATTAATTCCCTAATATTTTGAACGTGAGCTTCGTCGAATGAGGAATCGTTGAGAGTAATGTGTCCCATGACGCCCTTTTGGCCATTGTGGCCCAGGCGGCCATTTCGGAATTCACTAAACCCCTAGCAAAATTTTTTTTTTCGACATTACTGCATCACCAAAAGCTATTTCAACGAATCCGCAGCTAAAAATTAGTTACGCATACAAAATTTTAACCAAATTCTTTGTTCCACAGATGTGGCCAGGGACGACAAACAAGGGTCATACGTGTAGTAGGCCACAAAAAACATTATATCTTCTATCCTGATTAATATTTTTACATGAAATTTGCTGAAGAAGCCAAAAACACATATTTCAACAATTAAAAAATTATAATCCGCCAATACCTTGGACGCGCACAGTTTGCGTACCAAGGTCACCTTACTTTTTGGACACAGTAGTACCTTCTCCATGAACGCCATAAATAAGAAAACTGTGCAGCACGTCACCGCTTTGTTTTTTTTTTCAGCAGCCTTGAAATCGAGTTAAAAAGACCTTAGGTTCTAGGCAAATATCCTCTTCCATCCTGCATTGCAACTATCCTTAGCAAATCGCCTTGAGAAAGCCTAACCGTCGTCGAAAATCCAGAGCGTAGAATCGTCCCCCGCACAATCTATCTCGCTTCGCTCGTTAACCTTCGCTGTAGCTTTGAATGCTCAAGGTCAAAACTTTTTAAATTATGTGCATATTGCTTACTTGCTTACCTTTTGCTATCTTAAGTCAACGTAACACCCTAACGCAATTTGATAGGCGATACGACGGCCGAAATTACTTGTAAAACATCTGCCTAAACTATAACGGAACCGCTATCGAACAAAATATATTTGAAAAACTATTAGAACTTGGATGGTTTTCCGTTTAAGCTTTCAATCAGAAAAGCCAAAAAAGTGGTTAACTGATACCAAGAAACTTTAAGACGCAATTACTGACTAACGATGGTTCAAAATGTCTATAACGTTAAGATTCATGATAGTTGCGTTATATAAACCGTGTGACAATGCGTTTCTCTGGCACAGCTTCAAATGTCCTTAATTTTAATTTTTCTGTCCGTTAATTAAGAGCATAACCACAAGCTGTGGAGGAAACCATCCTATTGACTCGGTGACCTACCAACCTGGCTGAGGTTATGGTAAGACAAGTTATTACGGCCTGGTTGCACGATCTAATTTTTGCCAAACAAATTGTAAATAAATCTTGTAAGATTGTGTTAATTTGAGTTTATTAAAGCTTCAAATCAGAAAGAAGATGGTAACTTTTTCAAACTGTTTGAACCTTATTTAAATAAGGGTTATTCCGATATAAGAAAGGCTTATTCGCTAGCTTATGATATACTCATGGCACAAAGGTAATGAAACATTCATCGGGCCTCACAAAAGAATTGTTGATCAATGAAGACTTTACCTGAGGGCAGTGCTAAACTCTGTCACGATGTAATAATTTTTTGACTTTCGTAATGCCAAATTGAGTCAAATTTAAAAAGCAGGGCTAATACCAATGATTTGTCAAAAACCAATAATTTTCTGATGTTGCGACAAATGTGTCCATTCTTTTAATACAGCTTAGTCATCGCGTTTGAAAAGCATTATCTCAATGGGGAAATACGTTAAATGGCTTATGGCATAACGTGTTCGACCTTTAACGAGACCACTTTTCATTCCTTTTAAACACTTCTTAATCGAGAAGTCGTATTATGAATAACAAAATTTTAACCATCGAAGTACCGTTTTTGCTGTAAATCTTTATCTTATTTTTACTCACTTCTTCCTGTTTGATAAATTTTTATTTACAGTCTTTTAAAAAACTGATTATTTCTTCTGAATTAAAGCCTGCCGATTGCAACACGTTTGTTAAATAAGCAGTTTGTTTTATCTCGGATTCATTAACCGGTATACGAAAATAACGCCACTTGCGTTCGAATATTTTAATCGCCATATTGAAGTCAATGTGATACGCATACCAGACGATACTTTTACCTTCCGAGTCCAGTTCACTCAAGCAATTAAATTCTTTATGTTTGTCAATCATGTAGAAAAGAAATGAAAAGATATCCCGCTTATTTAAAATTTCTTTTGCCCCGGCTGATTTGATGCAATAAAAAAAAGCTGCATAGTTTTTCTCATTACCGATTTCTGTCACAGCTTTAAAATTGAAATGTTTCATCAAGCAATGTGCAAGAACTATCCATGATTTTTGAATTGCGATATGTAAAAGATTTCTCCCGGTTGAATCTTTGTAGTCTAATTTGTTATTTGATTTCAAAAATTTGCAAATACTGATACACAACTTAGAGCGTCTTAGATAGTGTTTGCCATAATAGCTCAAAAATATTACTGGGTCTTCAGGTATCTGAAAAATGTGACGAGTTACAAGACATTCTGCTATATCAAAGTTGCCAGTATAAATGGCAATTTGTAAAACATTTCTTGCATTTGAGTCCGTATAATCACATTTCTTGTTGTTCACCAGTATGTCGCAAGCTTTTTCGCAAACTTTTCTGGTGGTGCACCTAATTTTTGGAACAAATTTCAAAATATCTTCGGCATTAAAATCATCAATTTCAAAGTGGCTTAATAGTTCTAAAATATCCGTTTCATTTAAATTTTTGAGAGGCTTAGAAAACTGCCTTTGTATAATTTGATATGCAATATCTGGAACATTCTTGACCGCATGATAAAAAATACTCTCGCCTTTCTTATCTTTATGATTGAAAAAAACTTCTGGTAAATCCTTATAAAACTCTGCTACCATATCGAAAATTTTCGCTCGAATCTTGCTTTTAGCTGAATTCTTTTTCACGCAACTAAAATAAGCATCGTAATGTTTACCTGTTGAATCTATTTCTGTTGTATTGCTTTCCAAATCAAGCAACATCTTAACTATATTGAATTCAGCGCTTTCAATGGCAAGAATTAAAAGATTTCTTCTTAAATCATCAGCATTTTCAAACTGCTTATTGCCTTGAACCAGAAACTTCAATGTACTCTCATGCCAGTGTATGCGATTGTTCAGAAGAAGATGTTGAATCCATGTATTGCTAAGTTTATTCTTAAATTTCAGAAATAAATGATTTAAAATTGAAAGGTTTTTGGTGTGTATTGCCAAACATATCAGCAGCTCGGTACCGGAATCGATACCAAGTTTGGACGGGAGTCTTAAATCGTGTGGAATCGTGTGACATAACAGATCGCTCTGCATTAAAAAGCTCTTTTCCAGACTTTCTTCAACAAGTTTTTTCTCTAATGTACCATCCTGAAGATGAGCGATTTTGTGTTTTTCACAGTATTTTTGGAAAGCATCTTGAAATTTCATTGGATCCTCTTCCATAAATGCCACTAACATCAAAAGTTCACTCTCAAGTCCAAGGGTGTCAGGAATATCGGTTTGGCATTTTACAATTAAGAACTTGAGAGCATTGATTGACCGTTTCGCTTCTGCTTCTTTCAATAAAGTTGCTCCTTTTGATGATATGTCTATGCCTGCCTGCTCTACGACAATTTGAAACAAAAGAGAATCACGATCAATACATTTCAAAAGAAAAATCAAGTCTTTCTGTTCAGATTGCGATTCGGACAAATCAGTTGTCTTAAACCACGGATTCCAAACCCATTCCCTTGAACTAGCTTTCTTTTGCTGATGGATAAGAAAAGACTGATGCACAAACTTTGAAAATAAAAGCTTTACGAATTCTGCCCTGCGATTCCGTCCTACACTTGGTGGTACCGTAAGAATCTTGCTTTCAAATTTGAACAGCTTATTTAACCCAGCTCTTGTTCGATCCTCGTTATCAGTAATTTTGATTCGTAACATTTTAAATGCAAAATCAAGAGCAGTCCAGCAAAAGAACTGGTCCTTTCGATACTCATAATCTTTTCTTTCCATCGAATCAAGAAGTAAACATACTATTGGTTCCCTACGGTAAAGCAGCGCTAAGTGAAGTGCAGTTCTGCCCCAAGCATCTGTTTGCTGAATCAAGTCTGGACATTTTTTCAGTAACATTGTAACCTTCACTATCGATTCATCTAAAACAGCTGCATTAATTTCGTTGCTTTCGCAGATCTTTGTTTCCAACATCTTCCTCACGTCTGCAAAGTCTTGTCTTTCAAACATGTTATTTTTCAAGAAGTCCCTTACTTTGGAATTACCAGCATTGTGGAAGAACCATAGAGCTGCAAAGTAATCGACAAATATTCTGTGAACAAAAATTGGCACATCATCAACCACTCCGTTAATGACGCCGGACTTTTCCGTTGAATTTTTCAATTTTAAAATATAACTTTTGCCAGCCTCCTGCTGTTCTGGTGATAAAAGCTCCTGAACTTCCTCGTTGAGAGCTAAAATTGCTAAAATAGAATGTGTTTCATTCATAATTTTTTTGCTCTGCTCAGCAACATTTCTTGCATTTGGAGTTTTAGAGCAAGTGCCATCCTTCTCCAAAGTGATAGTAAGCTTCTCACTGATAAAAAAAGAAATCAAACACAAAGGAGAAAACAATTTTTCACATTCGCTGAGTGTTTGCTGCGGATTTATATAAGATTCGTCGATCAAATTTTTTTTTACTATTTTGCTCAAAACAGTCATTCCCAGCCATAAGAACAAAGGAATGGTAGCCATGTTTGAAAGAAACATATTCAAAAGTTGTATGTGCAATTCCAAAATATTTCCTTTAACTTGTTCCTTGAAACTTTTATAGCCTTCAAACATTTGTGAAAGAAATCCAAAAGCGAACCCATAAATTTGCTTCTTTGAAAAATTTGGCAAGTAAAAATATCCATCTGCCCCCAACGCACTATCCATTTCTCGTTTGAAATCGTAAGGACGGCTAGAAACGAACAGTTTACAAACTCCTTGGAGACTATGAAGAGTTTCTAACATCTTAAGTACAATATTTTGGTAATCCGGAGCGATTTCATCGAACCCATCCATCATAACAATGAGCTTGCGGTGGTTGAATTTACTCAGAAATATCCGAAGCATAACCAAATGTTCTGCAGAACATACAAGTTTGCTTTCATTGAGCACAAGACTTTCCTCCGTGAATTGAAAATAATTTGAAAGTGTGATCGCAGTTTTTCGCAAATCGGTTCTTTTGAGAGCTCTTTCCATATTTTCATGGCAATCCAAAAAAACAAGCAAGAAAAGCAGTCTTATTGTTTCAATTTGAATATTCTCTTGACCATTGAACTGCGTTTCTGAAAAATCTGTAACATGGCTTATTAAATTTATTTTGATAACCCAAAAATCTTTCAGATCCTTCCTCGATTGAAGAAAATTTGCAAGCCACGTCATAAAATATGATTTTCCTTGTCCGGCATGGTTGAAAATTTTTACTGATTTAACTTTCAATTCAGGCAAACTTGGTTCGGGTAAAAGAATATTTGGAGTGTGCAAATGACTTACTGTCTCAAACTTTTCGGCAGACAGCTCCTCCGTTTTGTAGAAACGCCCTCCTAATAAAAACCTTTCTATAGGCACTCTTTTCTGCGTTCTACTCTCTGTCGTGAGTTCATCATCCATATCAGTGACCAAATTAAACTTTCTGTAGTAGCATATTGATCGACTTTCTGGTTGCGTCGCACCATATTCGAGCAGCTCACGGTGAATATAAAATTCCTTTATGAGTTCGTACCGATCTTTGTTGATGTTACGACGCAAGACCGAGTTCTGTTCAAAGCTTAAAACTTCGGCAACGTAACTAAAGACATCTTTATCTTTGAATATATCTTCACACGGAGTCAAGGTACCTAATAACAAAAAGTTTTTACAAACTATTGTGTCTTTGCAATCATCCGTCAAATGTTCAAACAAAAGCGGTGAATCAGTTTTATCAGATTGACTGTACTCATCGAATGTTATAATCATTTTTTTATAGCGGCTGTTGTTTTCAAGTGAATTCCAATTTGAATATTCGGTGAAAAGTTCTTTTGTTGACCTTTTGCTTAAGGCGATAACCAAAATAAGTGGAAAATCTATTAAGCTGAAGGCTTTTTTTACTTTTTCGTTATCTTGAGCAAATTCTTGTTCGTCCAAAAACAGAAAGTGCAATCCATTTTTAATTACATTTCGCACGTGTTGACAAATTTGATCAATGAACCACGAAGGGTAAAAGTTTCTCGACACGTGTACTTTTTCTAAAGTTGTTTCTTGAGTTTTTTTATCTGAAAACCACGTTATGAGTTTTTTAAAGAGTTTGGACTCCTTCAATCGTTCAATTTTGCATTTGTACCCTTCGTTTCGAAATGATGCGCAGTTTTTTTGGGTCAACGAATCAAGTTTTAGGTAATGCAATGAAAATACAGAACAATCGTAAAACTCTGATACATTCTGTTCGTTTACTTGTGCTCCAGTGTCTCCCATGTGCTCCATAACCCAGGTTGAAAGTCTTTCGTAGATAAACTCCTGCGACGGTTTAGATAGATTTTCATCAATTATGTTGGCAATGTAGGGAAGCTGGTTTTCCTTCTCTAGATTTGTGCTACAGATCAGCCTAAATGAGTTATAAAACGCCTCTATGTCATCTAGCTTCAATACTTCCGGGAAATTATCCACTTCATTGTCTGGGTTTTCTAATTTTCCATCAATTTGTCTGAAAATTTCTTGAAAAACAAAGTCAAATTCTTTGTTTTTAGGTTCGAGAACTTTCAAACATTCAGCTTTAAAATGCTTCATAAAGGGATGGTCAGCAACTTCAGGTTTATCGAAAAATTGTTTGTTTAGTGTATAAGACTTGTTTGTTTTGGTATAGCCGGTGATCATTTTTTTGATAAGTGGTCTATATTTTTTAAAAACAGGAACATTAAAAATGATTTGTTTTTCGCTGAGCACACTTGTGGCTAAACGTTTTGCCAGAATTTGCAGATCGGAGTTTTCCATAAGGTAATTTATTATTGGATCATTTGTTTCTGTATCAAAATTCTTCCATTTGAGTTTATACACTGATCTACTTATGTCCGTCAGAACAGATGACAAGATATTATCATGGGAACAGGTTTCTAAGTATGGTTTGAGATCTTCCCCAATTCCAATGGTGGAGCAAATAGCAAATATATTCGTTGCCTTTGAATCTTTTTTAAGTGACCGATAATCATTGAAATACTGATATAAAGCATAATCTTTTTTTTCGGTACATAAAAGGTGTTTCAGCTCGATAGTTTTTTTAACATTTGCTTTTGTCTTTGCTTGTATAAACAAATTAAAAGCTTCACTACCAATTTTACAACGAAGCACGACATCGTCAAATTTTTCTGTTTTTTCATCATCGCTGTTGATTGTGAATTTAACTTCCTTTTCAGCACGCATTAGCTTGACCATAGAGCAAATCACCACCAAAACTATTTGTTTATGAAAAGTAATCCCTCTCAGGTTTGCTGCAACACCTCCTCTTTTGCTGCAATCCGATTTATCAGAGGAGTGTGGCGCGGTAACTTTGTTTTCGTTCTCACCTTTGCCGATGGGACTCCTTGTTGAGTTGCTTGAAGCCATTCCAAGAATTTCGGAATAAAAACTGTCGTCGTCCGGATTTTCTTCGTTGAAGGAAGAAAGGGAAGAATTGATGATCTCGGGCGTCCGCATGAGTTTCAGAAGCGGAGGTAATCTCGAATGAGGCTGATACAAACACCTCGTTGCCACAGCATTCTACAACAGAGTGAAAGAGTAGAAAATTAATTTGTTAAACGAATCGCTTAAATCATCCTACATAACAAAGTATGTAAACTGTTGCAATCTTCCCCATTTGTTTTAAATAAAACTTTGACGTCTGGCTTTTATGTTGGCTAAATTCTCTTGCTTCTGAATTGAAATATAAACCGTATTGCTTCGCAAACTATCAAAAGAATAAAATCCCGTCAAGTTTGATTGTGATTGAACTCTTATATGATATTAGCTTATAATAAGAAATTCTCTTGTCAAGATGTAAATTATGAAAATCTTCAAAAAACACTGAACCATTTTTTATCAATCTTTGTACACACATTCCTTTGGTATGAGAGAAGGTTTCTACGAACACTTTAAGTCCTGAGTCTTTAAACTTTGTTTTGTTTACCGATTTCCTATTGCTAAACTTTCGTTTGTTTGTTTAGTTTACATTCAGCAAAGAAATTCCAAGTGCGATTTAAACGAGCAAGTATAAACGGTCAGAGCTCCATGCCTTTCGACATACTGGAAGATAGAACAATCGGCCCCGCAACAGGAGCCGCGCTCCGGAACAGTTGATGTGGAGCTGGCTGCGGAGCCGTAAGTGCACTCTCGAGTGCACATCGCTTCTGTAGAGTTAGCACTTCACGATGTGAAAACGAAAAAGTTAATTTAATTAATAGTTGCAAGCACCGATCATATTTTTGAACGTGCAAACATTGAGTGATTATGTATGTGACTGACTTTATGCGATGCACTGCATGTTCCGTGTTGCTCAACAGTTTTCGGGTATTATTGCCTAGGTATTTTCGAATTCAGCGTTTACTTTCGCTAAGCAAATGTTTCCGAAAAGACTGTTTGTAACGTAATACTTGCGCGTAAAACTGTGAAAAAAATACCTTTAGAGGTCTAAAAATGAACATTTATGTTTTTACAACGGTTGCAACACGGGTACGCATTATGAAAAACTCGTTGATCGTACAGGTAGTATCGGGACAGCGTTTAGCCAATTTCGAAAAAATTATGCCTTTTTTGCGATGGTTTTGCATTCAGGTATGGTACAATGGTCCTCACACATGGTCGCTATGCTTTTTTTGGTCATTGTAAAGCTATGGTGTTGATGAAATGTGAAAAATTTCCTGCGGCATCCAAGGTGTTCTTTGACCAGTGTTTTGCGTTCTTAAACACTGGTAAGGACTCGGGGAGGTTCAATGGGCACTTGGTTAGATCAGGCAGGGAACTGCGGGACCATTCAAGTAGCTGCTACGTTTCAAGCTAGCCAAGGTTGTGTTAGCCTCAGAATTGTTTTGGTTTTCGTGTAACAAAACAACAAAAACTTTAATGCCACTGTGCTTGAAGGTTTTTGAATATTTAAACATGAACATTATTCTTAAAACTGCACACGTTCAGTTATTTTATGTTATGTTTATTTTTACGGATGAAATGCATTTTTTAAAACCAAATCATAATCAATTTATTAATTCAATTGCCTCTTCAAAGGGGTGTAGGAATGCTTAGAAAACCCTGCATTAATTTGATTTTACTTAAATCTAAGAAAATAAAAACTCAAATTCGTGGCATACTGGCAGACAAAATAACTTTTGATTACAAATTCACTTGCGATTTCCGTTTTTAGCAAACAATGTTTCACAGCGACAAAACAATTATTCTTGTCATTCACATAAGTTTAATTTCTCAGAAGGATCCAGCTCCGGCTAACTGACTGTTTATTAATAACTCACTTGCGTTCACCGTTTTTCACAATCTTAGTATCAAAGCAGGCATTACAGTGTTTCTTGTTATCCCCGGTTCGTAACACTAGTTTTAATATTCAGATGGATCCAGAATCGGCTTTTATTTTATTTTCCATTGAACTTTGATACGCTTTTGAGAAAAGAAATAATAATAATAACATGCCCCACAGCTTAAGCGAAACAAGAACCTTAAACTTATGCTTGCATAATTAACATTCTTTTCATCTCATCTTTTGTGCACTCTTTAGCTCTGATCTTCCACACACCTCTCTGAATGAACGTTTGGCCAACAACTGGCGAACAATGGTTTGCTTTTGAACACGTCAAAGAACATTCAGCATACAATTTGGCAATTCGTTTTCGGTATTCTTCATATCTTTGCCTCGTTTTTACCCGTGGTAGGGACAGTAGCCTTTCATGTGTGGTACTGAAGGGAATGAAGTTGTTTGATGTGGACACATACCATCTTACGTTTTCGTGTGAAAGGACTCGACAGTCGCAAACGGGTTTAAAGTGTCAGTCGACATTTTAACATAACGGTACGAGAAGATCATTCTGACATATAGCTCGCAGTCCCTCAGACACAAACGTTTTAATGCTTAACATTGCGTTTGAAGTATAGATTTGGACTTGTGATCTTAATTTTCGTTGATGATCAAATGGCCTTGGGTTTGAGAACCCTTGCAAGTGATCTTCATTTTCTCAATCTTATCGGCTATGGCACTTTAGCAATCATACTTATATAAACTGTTTGATCTCTCCATTTGCATACAAACAATGTGAATGAAGCAAAAGACACTTGCTCATATTGAGCTTCAAATTTGAATCTTAGTCAAGAAACTATTAAAATAAACAAGTTGAGCATTGCCTTTTTGCCGAAGGAAAATCCAATCATTGTTAGGAATTCTAATGCACGACCCTTAAAACCCTATTTTGAATGTGAGAGCAGCTTTTCTCGCTTTGCAAAACACATCGGAGAGTGGTTCTTAAACAAAACGATTTTCGAGGACAAAAAAATTAACTTCTTGGTATTTTTTCATATAATTAAGCTGGGAAAGTCCAGACCCAAGGAGAGAAAAAATGGCGTTTCGACCCGAACCCATGAAAAATCCATACAAAAAAACCCCTCCACAAAGGGAGAGTTACCCCGCAACCATTCTTCCACTGATTGTCATACCCCTCACTTCCTGATGACAATCCAAATGCTGTCTGCTCTATCGTTCCGTCCTTTTCTCTCGCGTTATGTTCCCAACAGCATAGGCTTGTGCGTGTGAGCAACAGCCCGTTGAGGAATTGTTTACATTTTGAAACAAACGGTCATGCTGTGTGCTGTAAATACTTGGTGTATATTTAATTCCATAAATCCTTTGAAAATGTGGCGGCAACCCGAATAAAAACATTTGCGAAATAGTGGCGTTTTCTATCGGCGATCCGATAATCGTGAAAAAATGTTCGCATCGTAGCAATCTGCAGCAAATATCGAAGCTTTAGTTGTAGCTGCTGTACCTGTGGAAGCAATTTCTGCCAGTTGAAAATCGAGATGGAGTTTATGATGAAATGGGGCTTTCAACACTACTTGATATCGTAGATAATAATTTGGAGCGCAAGCGCAAGAACATTATTAGGAACCAACCGTAAGCCATCGATAGAGATAATGGAAATAAGCGGCGGCCTGTATTGGTATCATGGAATAGAAAATTTTTTATCTGTCCAACTATAAAAAGTTTGTTTCAAACAGTGCATTTTTGAAGCATTATAATTGTAAGTGTAAATAGCAAATTTTTATTTCTTGTTTTTTAGCAATGCAACACTTATTCATGCCAACATATATCAATGGATGGATTACCATTGCATAGAGGTGGCAGCATGGAGTTTTGGCCAATATTATGTAATATCCATGAGATGCCGAAAGTACCAGTGATGACGAGAACTATTTTCTGTGATAGAAGGAAGCCGACGAACGTTGAGGCATCTTACGTCTCATGGTCATGGAGATGAACAACCTCGTGGAATATGGAGTAAACATCAACGGGAAACATGTGTCGATACATCTAAGGGCCATTATTGCAGACACTCTAGCAAGAGCATTCATAACAGGTTGACTACAAAACTTATCGGTAGTCAATTTCACATGTATTTAATTTTTCTTTCATTTAATTTTCACAGGTCACAGCAGTTGCATGAAATGTACCGTCGTAGCTCAATAAGTCAGCGTTGCTCGCACCATTGTATTTTCTGGGACACAAGCAACACAACGAACTGATGGAGGATTCAGGCAAGGCGCCTATCCAGGGCACCTAAGAACGATGACACCTCTTTAAGATTTAATATTTTTTTACATAGTCCGAGGATGTCGTGGTAGCGGATCGTTTGCATCTTATCGATTACAAAGATTATCATCATGAAGCGACTGCTGGTGGGCTGGCGAAATGAAACAGTGGTAAAGTAATAATGCAAGCCTTGCAGACTACAAAACTCATGCAACTAATGAAAGAAGAGTTGTTCTCTGATTCACTTACCAGAAATCGATGGCTGAGATGCTGTATAATATGTAATCGTTTTGAAGGTTACCGTTGAAAGCTCGTGCTAAAAATAAATGATACACAGTATATGTCTTATAAATGGCACAAACAAAAAGTTTTATCTTTCTAACATGATTACAATAATTACCGTTATTTGTCGATGCTAGTGGAATTTGAAACGGTACACTGTGACGATGGAATGTCCTGAGCCGGTTTTCAGTTGTTTCGGTTGGTTTCTCATGGATTGTCCCGGTGGATGTCGTAGCATGAATACTTTCACTCATAACACTTTATTGGCGGGTGCTTTCTGAGAAAAACATGCTGCAGTCACTGTCAATCAAGTGTTAAAACCTAAAAAACAGCACAATGGAAAAATCAAGCACATTTTTCAAATGCACAAGAAAATTTCGTCAAATTTTTCAACTACCAACTTCTAGTTTCATGATTTCATACTGCCTACTTTATTCCGCGCGTGCACTTTTGAGAAAATGTAACCATCATTAAGTAAAATAAAACAGACAATCAACAAGACACTTTCCAACATCGCCGATGGATCAACCGGTCTGCGCATCGTATGGTATGTATAACGATAAGTGTTCAATCCTCACTAACCAAACAATATAAATTTCTCTTCAACAGCTACCTCCAATGTATTCACGACCACTGTTAACCATGCCCGCGACAGTAAAAACAGAAAGAATATCGAATCAAGTGTGCATTACAGGAAGAGGCTGAGAGGAGAGTGAAGAGGGAAAGATAGAGGAATGAGGAGGGAAAAACAGACCTAGAGAGGATATTATTTTTGAACCTAGACGGATATTTTTTTCGAACCCACCATTTTGATTTGAACCCCCCATAAAACTTGAATCTGACAGCTCGTCAATATCGCCGTCAAATCGGGTCGAAATTTACTGCGCATCGTGCCCTGGACCGACCCGTTTTCGACGCGAAAACGAGTCGGACCAGGGGCCGGAAATATTTCAAAAATCCCCTTGGGGAGTATCAAACATAACATCTAATTCCAAGAATGTAAAACAAGACTTGTGCGTAAGTCTGTTAAGTGAAAAGTGAAATTCCTTGCAGACTTACGTTAAGCTAGTTTTTTAAATTGATTGTCTTTGTTAAAAAAGTATGCGGATAACTTACCAAGTGTCCTACAGGCTGATAACGCTAACGGGTTGAAATAACTTGGAACTGTCGGGTTTGAAACTGCACTGCTAAAAGAAGATGAAGAAAATGTAAAAGATTATAACTACAGTTAAAAACTTCCTTCCATAATGTAAATTATCTTAATTGTCCTCAAAACGAGCTGTAAGGAAGAAATACGTCGTTGCAAAATACGCATTAGCTAGCATCATTCGATTTTGCTGGGGCCGCCAGGTACAAAGATTAACGTTTATGTTTTTGCTACGGTCGCAGCACGGATACGCATTTTGAGAAACTCGTTGATCGCACAGATAGTATCGGGACAGCGTTCAGCACATCTCTGAAAAATCTATTAAGAAATATTAGAATGTGTTGTTTCTGAGCGATGCTTGTATCGCTAGCACAAGGAAACCGGGCGTGCAAGATGTAGTGGTGGAAGAAAGCCAACCGTCAAGCGGAGGGCAATCTCTAACCCTACAAGCAGTAGAGTTGAAAATGTGCGCACTGATTGAAAATGTAATGAAAAAGGGACTAAAGGAGATAAAAGAAGAAGTGTGTGTGTGTGTGGAGGTAGAGCGCGAAGTCAAGTTAACGTTGCGCGATGCTAACACCACCACTTTGAGAGCCCTCAATAAGCCGAAGGTTACCGTTGAGAAGCCTTCACCGGTGAGTGCCAGAGAAAAGGGGAGTGAAAGCTTTGCTACAGTAGTGGCCAAAATAAGTGGGGTGCCTTATATTTTGGACA